>NC_135586.1:10325000-10524061 GCF_965152235.1 Eretmochelys imbricata | reverse complement strand
TTGGTACGACAACTCCTGAAAAATACAGATCGTGGTTTCCTGGTGCTAACTGCTGTGGCAAAGGTACCTCTCAACAAGGCAAACAGCTCCATAAGGCAGCTGGCGAAGAAGAGGCTGTCACTCCCTTGGAGGGCTAGTAACGAGCACAGGTAGGGAGGCACCAACATCCCTCGAAGGGGTGATGTGTCTGACGCTGCGGCGATCACTTGCGCGTTCCATCTTTCGATGTGCCTGGATGCTACGGTGAGGAACCTTGTGGCGGAGTGCTGTGCGTGACATCATCGGGAAGCGAATCGCCGTGGCCCCTTCCAGCCAAGAGGTCGCCTGGAAGCCGTATTTGGAGAGACGGTGGAGTCTTTGCTCCACTTTGGACTCATGCCTGCAATGCAACACAACAGCTGGAAAAGCATATCGGCAGCTACTTGATGTGGTGTGAGGAACGTCGGGAGCTGGGAGTCCTGCTGCCACGGGTCAAGAACACCGAGCGCACCATCATCACTCCGAGAGCGAGAACCATGCTGGAGAGGACCCTGGAGGATGCCATCCATGGGTAGTACATAGAAAACCGGAGATGGAAGAAGACGCTTTTCATCCAAGCAGAGTCGTAATTTGGGGGAACCAAGTTGATTTTATTTGGAATAGAGTCTACGTGGGGGCGTGGTGCTGGAACAGGTACTAGGCTTATAGCTACGATGCCGGGCAGAGGAGCCCGTCGACTGCACGCCCTGTGGGTCCCAACAGCCGGCTCTGCTCAGCCTGCAGAGCAGACTTCACTTTCCCCTCTCTAGGGTTGGCTGTGGAGCGATGGCGCCACCTGCTGGTTCGGATTTCAAAGCTTGGTAGAAAAATAAACAACTGCAAGGGCGGGGGAAGCAACTCTCTCACTGAGTGCCTGACAGGGGTAAATCGATCCCCACAAAAAGGGAGGGAATGGAAGAGTAACGAGGAGCACTTCACAGTGGGAAAGCCTGCCACAAGCACTAGATCATGTACGCTCATCACAAAGCTCCTGTGGATGAGCTTAATCTTAACGGGGGTGGGAGCCTGCAGCGTGAAGTGGCCTGTCCAAGCCACAGCCTAAGAAGGAGACGGTAAGTATCATGAGTTAGAATTTTTATAGTAGGTTTGGAAAAAAAAAAAGAAATCAGGACGGGGACCTCTGGGTACATCAGGACACCTAGTGCCTTCACATGGTCTCACAAATCAAGATCCATGGAACATATGCTGGGTGGGGAGAAGAATACAACCAAGTCTAATTAATTCACACAGTTGTTTAATCCAGGTTCTAAAAAGTAAGTATCACTTCATCAGATGCATGGAGTGAAAAATACAGGAGGCAGGTATAAATATACAGCCCATGAAAAGATGGGAGTTGCCTTATCAAGTGTGTGGGGGGTGGGGGTGGGGCGGTCAGTGCTAACGAGGCCAATTCAATCAGGGGTGGATGTGGCCCATTCCCAACAGTTGACAAGAAGGAGTGAGTATCAACAGAGGGAAAATTACATTTTGGAGTGACCCAGCCACTCCCAGGCTTTATTCAGGCCTAATGTGATGGTGTCAAGTTTGCAAATTAATTCCAGTTCTGCAGTTTCTCGTTGAAGTCTGTTTTTGAAGTTTCTGTCTTTGAAGAATGGCTGCTTTTAAGTCTCTTGAGTGTCCAGGGAGATTGAAGCGCTCTCCTACTAGTTTATGAGTGTTACAATTCTTGATGTCTGATTTGTGTCCATTTTATTCTTTTGCATAGACACAGTCTGGTTTGGCCTATGTACATGGAATCAAGTTCACGCAAGTTAAGAAGGAAGGTAGGATACATCTGGGGTCAGGCTTAAGGCACGATACATCTGGGGTCAGGATACATCTGGGGTCAGGCTTAAGGCACAGGATACATCTGGGGTCAGGCTTAAGGCACGTATCAGGCTCACGAGATACATACATAGTATGTAACCAGCATACACCCAGATTGGGGTGTGGGAGTTCTTAAAGCATCAGTGATATGCCACCCAGAGAATATAGTGAGAATCCAAGTCAGTACTGGGTGTACCAAATTCAACTAATTCTATTTTTTAACCACAATAGTCTCCCCAAGGGGAGGTGCACCGTTCCTGGAGGTACTGCAATACCAGGTCGATGCGTGGAGTGGATGGAGCAAGCTCCTATTCCATCTCCCTGTTCCAAAAATCCATTTAATATATAGTCCTTCAGATAGAGGACGTATCAGATATTAAACTGATAAGAACAGATACTACACTTGATCTTAGCCAAAAGGCCGAGAAGCGATAACCATACGCTGAAAAACGAGGCAGCCCTACCTCTGCCACAGCTTTCTATGTCACCACGAGGAGCTCCCAGACAGGGACCAAGTGCCCTCAATGAGACTTTGACAACTAGGAAACTCTCAGTGACAATCGCTCCCCCTAAATGACTCCAATGTAATAATTCAAGCAAGAACTCAACACACAAGTCTGCTCAAGGACCGAGAATTCTTTCAGTCTGGTTACTTGGGTTCATCTCGCTGCTTTCCCTGGCTGCTGCCGCATACTCCTAAATTGCATAAACCCACCCACTTCCTTGTGACGTACTCAGTCACTGTTAACTCTTGCAGCAAAACAGATCAAAGAAAATGTGAGCAAGCGCTATCCGGCCGGGGTGGCCAAACTGCGTGCGGCTCTTTTACAGTTACAGTGCGGATCCTGGAGCTCCACGTTTCCCCCTACCCGTTCTCCACCTACCACAGACTGGGGACGGGGAGCTCAGGGCTTCTGCCCTGCGGCAGAGTAGTGGGGCTAGGGGCTTCTGCTGGAGGAGACTGGTGCCTGCCACAGATAGCTCAGTGGTTTGAGCATTGGCCTGCTAAACCCAGGGTTGTGATCCTTGAGGGGGCCATTTAGGGATCTGGGGCAAAAATTGAGGATTGGTCCTGCTTTGAGCAGGGGGTTGGACTAGATGACCTCCTGAGGTCCCTTCCAATCCTGATATTCTATGATACACTTTCGCTGCACAGAATGCTTAGGGCAGATTGCTTTTCTTGCAGCATTTTCTAGGCAGACTTCTCTCTTCGTGTTCCCTTCGGTCTCCCCAAGGACCGCTCATTTATCTTGAGAAAACACAGAGGACGCACACAGTGACAACAAGCCAAAGAGAGAATGGTAATCTTTAGACAGGCATGGAGAGAGTGAGGAAAATCTAGCCTATAGTCAAGCAAATATAATAACTAGCCTATAAATCTTATATGCACATGGTTTGAAAATAACTTGCTCACCAAGTACTCAGGATATTTTGATATAGATAGATCTAGATCTTCCTTCGCTTCTGTCAAAACCCTCTATTTATCCTTTCGTCAGCACTCTGATGTTTACTGTGAAGTTTCCCAAAACTGATTGAGGGAAGCCAAAACAAATGTATCCTCTTCAAGATCCGCTCGACTCAAGTCCATAAGACGATCGCCTGCAAGCTCAGGCACGTGAAACGTGGATGGCTCATGAAGCAGAAAGCGGCGTGCGCACTAAATACACTATTGTACGGATCAGAAGAAAGAAAACACACGAACACTTAAGAAGACGAAGAAAAACAGGAACGAAGGCACTATACGACTCAACGTGCTGGACCGTAAACCAAAGACGGCGCCCTTCCGGGTATTACCAGCCAAGGGGGACGCTACCCATGACCTCGCTCCTAGGACGAGTCCCGTACGAGTATGAGCTTGGCAGGATTGCTTCCTGACACTGCCGTCTCTGACCTCACATTTCCTCCAATTTTACTGGGGCTGAGGTTATTTATTTAAATGAGTTCTGAAGGCACGGTCAGAATTTTACCAGTAGCAGCTGGCCGACAAAACGCTGCCTTAGGAGACTGACAGCAGACTTACTTGTAGAAATACTAATTTTACAAGTGCAATTCCCCCTTCCCTCAGCCCTGGCCTCGCACCTGTCAATAATGAACAATTAGTAAAGGGTAGGGGTTTTTGTCTAGCCAGATGTGTATATTTGTCATATGTGAACGAAAATCTCCTCCTCTTTTTCCCTTATCTCCTTTATTTATCAACCGATCTTGATAAAATTTGAAATGGAGACAGTTTTTTCTTTTTTAGAGGCCTCTCCTATTGCGAGGCCCTAAGCTGTTCCTTAGTTAGCTTATGCCTGAAACCGGCCCTGGCCCCTGTGCTCTACGGTAGCCCCAATGCTCTTTTCTGCTCTCCCATAACTCTCTCAAACAGACAATCAGGCTTGCCTCAGGTACTTACTCCCTTGCAGTACCAGTCCAGTTCCTTGCTGACTCTTGTCTAACCACTGCCCCTACACCCTATCCTGAGCTGATTCCGTTCCCAACGCTCCCGCTCAACTCAGGAAAACCAAGAATTAAGAGGTAAGCTGTGCAGGGAAATCCTGTTGAGGGTAGTTTTCTGGTGGTGGGGTGGGTGGCACGACGCATTCCAAAGCATGGAGTAATAGAGACAAATACCTAAATTAGATATAAAAATAGAGCTGGATAAATTTAAGAGTGGGATTGTATTATGTGAGAACAAGGCTTCCAAAAGCCACTCTCAAGTGACCAGAGGAACTAGCGAACAGGAGCAGCTAACATGAGTTTTGCGAGGGAGTTCTCCAGGTGAAGGAGGAACAACAACGTGACCCCCTAGGGTGTGTTTGGGGGTGTGTGTGTGTGGGGGGGGTGCTTACTGAAGTCTATAGTGCGCATAGGCGGCCAGTTCTAGGGGCCCGTAGTGCCTGGGCACCAGGAATATTCCTGGCCAGGGGTGACAGTAACTCTGCAGACTTACCTGTATGGGGGCTGTGGCCAGTTCCGGCCCCCGGGAGGGGTGGGGCTGGGCTGGGGGGGTCAGCGTCCCCCAGCCCGCCCTTGCAGGTCGCCTGAGCCACACCACCCGGGGCGCCAGTGGCGGTAAGAGCTATTACCAGCAGGAGAGTGAGTTTGTGTGTGTATGGGGGTGGGTTTTTGGAGGGGGGTGAGGGAGTGAGAGAACCTGGATTTGTGCAGGAAATGGCCTAACTTGATTATCATGCACATTGTGTAAAGAGTTGTCACTTTGGATGGGCTATCACCAGCAGGAGAGTGAATTTGTCGGGGGGGGGGGGGTGGAGGGTGAGAAAACCTGGATTTGTGCTGGAAATGGCCTAACCTGATGATCACTTTAGATAAGCTATTACCAGCAGGACAGTGGGGTGGGAGGAGGTATTGTTTCATATTTTCTGTGTATATATGAAGTCTGCTGCAGTTTCCACGGTATGCATCCAATGAAGTGAGCTGTAGCTCACGAAAGCTCATGCTCAAATAAATTGGTTAGTCTCTAAGGTGCCACAAGTACTCCTTTTCTTTTTGCGAATACAGACTAACACGGCTGTTACTCTGAAACCTATGTATGTATCTCGTGAGCCTTGTAACCGATAAGTGCCTTAAGCCTGACCCCAGATGTATCCTACCTTCCTTGTTAACTTGCGTAAACTTGATTTCAGTGCCCCTCTCCCAGGTACATAGGCCAAACCGGACTGTCTCTACGCAAAAGAATAAAATGGACACAAATCCGACATCAAGAATTGTAACACTCATAAACCAGTAGGAGAGCGCTTCAATCTCCCTGGATACTCAACAAACACACTTAAAAGCTGCCATTCTTCAAAAACAAAAACTTCAAAACAGACTTCAAGGAGAAACTGCAGAACTGGAATTAATTTGCAAACTTGACACCATCACATTAGGCCTGAATAAAGCCTGGGAGTGGCTGGGTCACTCCAAAATGTAATTTTCCCTCTGTTGATACTCACTCCTTCTTGTCAACTGTTGGGAATGGGCCACATCCACCCCTGATTGAATTGGCCTCCTTAGCACTGACCGCCCCCCCCCACCCCCACACACTTGATAAGGCAACTCCCATCTTTTCATGGGCTGTATATTTATACCTGCCTCCTGTATTTTTCACTCCATGCATCTGATGAAGTGATACTTACTTTTTAGAACCTGGATTAAACAACTGTGTGAATTAATTAGACTTGGTTGTATTCTTCTCCCCACCCAACGTATGTTCCATGGATCTTGATTTGTGAGACCATGTGAAGGCACTAGGTGTCCTACTACATGCAGAGGTCCCCGTCCTGATTTTTTTTTTTTTTCAAACCTACTATAAAAATTCTAACTCATGATACTTACCGTCTCCTTCTTAGGCTGTGACTTGGGACAGGCCACTTAACAGGGGTGGGAGCCTGCAGCGTGAAGATTAAGCTCATCCACAGGAGCTTTGTGATGAGCGTACATGATCTAGTGCTTGTGGCAGGCTTTCCCACTGTGAAGTGCTCCTCGTTACTCTTCCATTCACTCTCTTTTTGTGGGGATCGATTTACCCCTGCCAGGCACTCAGTGAGAGAGTTGCTTCCCCCGCCCTTGCAGTTGTTTATTTTTCTACCAAGCTTTGAAATCCGAACCAGCAGGTAGCGCCATCGCTCCACAGCCGACCCTAGAGAGGGGAAAGTGAAGTCTGCTCTGCAGGCTGAGCAGCGCCGGCTGTTGGGACCCACAGGGTGTGCAGTCGACGGGCTCCTCTGCCCGGCATCGTAGCTATAAGCCTAGTACCTGTTCCAGCACCACGCCCCCACGTAGACTCTATTCCAAATAAAATCAACTTGGTTCCCCCAAATTACGACTCTGCTTGGATGAAAAGCGTCTTCTTCCATCTCCGGTTTTCCATGTATTACCCATGGATGGCATCCTCCAGGGTCCTCTCCAGCATGGTTCTCGCTCTCGGAGTGATGATGGTGCGCTCGGTGTTCTTGACCCGTGGCAGCAGGACTCCCAGCTCCCGACGTTCCTCACACCACATCAAGTAGCTGCCGATATGCTTTTCCAGCTGTTGTGTTGCATTGCAGGCATGAGTCCAAAGTGGAGCAAAGACTCCACCGTCTCTTCCAAATACGGCTTCCAGGCGACCTCTTGGCTGGAAGGGGCCACGGCGATTCGCTTCCCGATGATGTCACGCACAGCACTCGCCACAAGGTTCCTCACCGTAGCATCCAGGCACATCGAAAGATGGAACGCGCAAGTGATCGCCGCAGCGTCAGACACATCACCCCTTCGAGGGATGTTGGTGCCTCCCTACCTGTGCTCGTTACTAGCCCTCCAAGGGAGTGACAGCCTCTTCTTCGCCAGCTGCCTTATGGAGCTGTTTGCCTTGTTGAGAGGTACCTTTGCCACAGCAGTTAGCACCAGGAAACCAAGATCTGTATTTTTCAGGAGTTGTCGTACCAAATCCTGTCCTTGCCTGGGGCTCTCCTGTGTGTCTTCATGCGTCTGTCACTATTTGCTGTGCTGTAAAGTCAACTTCTTCCAGCACCACTTCATGGCTGAGCTGGGGCAGGGGAGAAAACCATCTTGAACGCTGCATATCGTTCGGGACTACACGGTCAAGCACAGCCATGGAGTATGAAAAGAGTCTCTCGGATGGGATGGCACGGTAGGATGAGGGCCCGTCCGAGAAGCTCCCTCATAGCCTTAGGACGGTTTGACCATTATTGCTTCTGAATCCTGGAATCTGCTGTCGGATCATAGTGGTGACTCAGGTGTTTCTTCTCCCGGCTTCCTGGCTGTAGTTATATCTAGACGCAGGGGCTCTGTGAGAATTCGCTGTGTTCCCCTGATTTCCATTCTTCCCCGATGGAATTTCTGCAGACAGGTCTTTAGTGAGCCTGTCTACAAGGCGGTCAAAGTCACTGAAGGATTCTATCCCCCATCCCACTCAACTCCTTCAGAGCTACAGCCAGGAAGAGATGGTCCAACAACTTACTGCATGGTGTGCCATGTTGTAGCAGTCTGCCGCCGGCCTGTAGGCCAGGTAATCATACATCCTACGTTCAGTGCAATAAACTGGATAGCCCCCACTCTGTTGCTGGACTTCTGCCTGCATTCTCTTTTTACTGCTGCAGCTCTTTCCTTTCTTCTTGTTTTTGTTTTCATCAGGGGGGTTTTATTTACTTAAACTTCATTAACATTCTTTAAACTTATCTTCTCCTCTCCCTCCCCCCCCCCCGCCCACTCCCCTCTAATCTCCCTCAAAACTTTCCTGTTCCCTAGTTCCCCTGGTCCCTTAGGAGCAGGCTTTTTAAAGTCTTCTTCTCCCTGAGGAGCCCCACCCACCGATTAAGAGTTAGCACCCACCAAAGGGCTTGGCCATCAAAGCCTTCTTAAGAAGCTCTCAACTTGCCTAGCAGGTCTCCAGGCTCAGCACAGGGTCCCTCAAAGGACCAGACCACACTATATACTTCCTTCAAGCAGCAAGCACACAACGGAAAAGCCAGGGACCATAGGTGCTGACTCTGCGGGTGCTCAGCACTCAAGAGCCAGAGCTTCAATGTAGAATGTGATCAGTTCTGTGCTGCGAACAACTTCTGCCCTTTGGGCAGGGAGTTTGATTGTAAACAGAGGCAGGGTGATTAATTACAAGCCTTTTGTAATCTTAAATTAAGTTAAGGATGGCTAGATCATGAAAGCATTCCCAGGCGCTCTAGTAAAAGATAGGAAACAAAGGGTAGGAATATATGGTCCATTTCCAGAATGGAGAGAAGTAAATAGTGGTTTCCCTGAGGGGCTTGTACTGGGACCCAGTCAACAGATTCATAAATGATCTGGGAAAAGGGGTAAACAGCGAGGTGGCAAAATTTGCAGATGATACAAAAAACTACTCAAGATAGTTAAGTCCCAGGCAGACTGCAAAGAGCGACATAAGGATCTCAGGTTTCAGAGTAACAGCCCTGTTAGTCTGTCTTTGCAAAAAGAAAAGGAGTACTTGTGGCACCTTAGAGACTAACCAATTTATTTGAGCATGAGCTTTCGTGAGCTACGAGCTGTAGCTTACGGAAGCTCACGCTCAAATAAATTGGTTAGTCTCTAAGGTGCCAAAAGGATCTCACAAAACTGGGTGACCTGGCAACAAAATGGCAGATGAAATTCAATGTTAAATGCAAAGTAATGCACCTGGCAAAATATAATCCCAACTATATATCCAAAATGATGGTGCCTAAATTAGCTGCTACCCCTCAAGAAAGATCTTGGAGTCATTTGCAGTACTTCGGAAGCACTGTGTTTCCAGCTTACTGCAAATGTATAAGAAGCCTTCTCGCTGTGCCTCTATCATCCTGAACTCATTCTTCAGCTTCAGAAGACTTCAGAATTATCTCCAGTCATCAATGGGACAGACACAACTGAATAACGTAGCTGGGCTTAACATGCATCAAAACAATACCAAGGGACCTAGATGTAAATAAGATTGCTGACCCTTTCATCCAGAAAGCGACAGTGATCCATAATGTCTTCAAACTGGGACGTTAGTGAAGACCGCTTTTAAGTAATTGCAATGATTTTAATCTACTGTAATTCATAGCAGTGTAATTATGTATGTAATTCAAAACAACTTAATTTTTAAAAGAGTAAAGATAACAATGAGAGACACATTCAGTAACTAGAATAGAATAGACGTGTGCAGTATAAATGCTGACAATTGCTTCCCCCAAAAACTGGCAGAGTGCCCCCTTCACCCTCCCTCCGCAAATACACACACACACACACACACCTCTTCCAAAGCCTCCCCCAGTCAGCACCTGTGCTACAGACAACAAACTCCCCCCAAGGGTCACGTAGTTGCTCCTCCTTCACCTGGAGAACTGCCTCCCAAAAGTCAGGTTAGCTGCTCCTGTTCCCTAGCTCCTCTGGTCGCTTAGGAGCAGACTTTTTAAAGACTCGTTCTCCACGATTAGCCCCAGCCCCGAGTGAAGGGTTGGCAGGTCCTACAGGGATGGGGGGATGAAAGCCTCGAGAACATGCTCTCAGCCTTGCATTGCAGTCTGCTAGGCTCAGCGCAGGCTCCCTCAAACAAGCCAAGCACACCACACACACAACCACACACACACCAACCACAAACTCACCCCATGGGCTGAAAGTTTCCTGTTCCCAAGCGTCTCTCATCCCTTAGGAGCAGGCTTTTTAAAGACTCGTTCTCCCTGAGGAGCCCCAAACCCTGCTAAGGGTTGATGGATGCTCAAGGGCTTGGCCATCACAGCCTCCTTAAGAAGCTCTCAACTTTCCTAGCAGGCCACTAGGCTCAGCACAAGTTCCCTCAAACAACAGACCACACTATATCCTTCATTGAAGCAGCAACCACACTACACCACACACACACACACACACCCACCCCAGAGAGAAAAAACTCACCTCAAGGGTCATGGACCTGCTCCTCCTTCATCTGGTTACCTGCCTTGCAAAACTCACATTAGCTGCTCCTGTTCTCTAACTTCTCTCCTCCCTTAGGAATGGGCTTTTTAAAGCCTTGTTCTCCCTGAATAGCCTCACCCCCTGGTTAGGGGTTGATGGGTGGTAAAGGGCTTGGGGATGAAAGCCTCCTTATGCAGCTCTCCACTTGCAAAGCAGGCCCCATCCATGCCCTGACGAGGTGTGAACTGCCTCTCTGTTCTTGGAGAGTTTTTGCATGGGCTTGCTTTAAGCAAGGAGGATATATTTTCAGCCTCATAACTATATACATAAAATTATAACTATACTATAACAATTACTGTAACAATTTAATAATTTTATTAAGATGAAATCTATAACATCACTATAACAACCATGCTCAGTTCATTATGAGCCTTCCGAAGGCACCCAACATGACAAACTTTGCATTGCATACCACACAATCATTTTCGAAAGATGAACCTGGTGTGTAGGATGTTCCCCCGAGGTACAGAGCATCACACCTCCCCTCTTAGTTTACTGATCTGAAAGGTAGTTTGTTGTTATAGTTCTCTTGGCATCCAGCCATTAAGGCCATGAGGCAGCGTGACTCAGTTTCCCCATTCACACACCGCAAACCAGGGTTTTTTTTATGGTTTCTCTCCTGTGATAAGGTTTAAACCCGTTTACAGGTATTAATTGAAAAGTAGCATTCTCAAAAGGTTTAACATCTGTGTTGAAATTCCTATCCCCAAAACTTAACATTAATATCAACATTTTTTCACAGATGGGTGTTTACAAGTATCTTTTTGATACCACACCCCTCTGTTCAGTTAGTGTAGTTTGAGGTTAGTTTGTTCATTACCCATGGTGTCCTTTGGCTCTCCCATGTAATCAGTCACAGGCTTCTCTTTCCCTCCAGTGTTTCCCTTTGTGTGGGTTCTTAATTTAATCCTATTTCTGGCATTTTGATGTCTCAGGCTCTGGCAAGATAAGGGTCCAGGGGGATCCTGCACATTGGCTGGCCCTTTGGGGAGCAGTCTCCCAACCCCAGGACTGTACATATGTAGGCAATCCAGCTCCCCTTTCGGGGTTACCCTGTGTTTCCCCTTCCCTGCTCCCAGAGGGCTGTGATCACAGAATATCAGGGTTGGAAGGGATCTCAAAGCAGGGCCAATCCCCAATTTTTGCCCCAGATCCCTAAATGGATTGAACTCACAATGCTGAGTTGAGCAGGCCAATGCTCAAACCACTGCGCTATCCCTCCCCCCTGCACTCTGGGCTAGCTGTGTTTACCCTTTGACCAGCTGCATCTCTTCCCTGCAGCTTTCCCATAACTGCTCCCCGTCTCCCAGCAGCCTGGGGAAACACCCCCCTCTCTGTCAGCTGGGTCATTTGTGTTCTGGCCAAGGACCACCGGGAAATTTCCTGGTCTCAACTCCCCTGCTGTTACTGGAGCTGCATCCTGATGTGAAGGGACACAGTTACTTTCCAAAAACCGTATCAGAAATAGCATCTTGAAAACTTGGGACCTGGATTGGGGTACCGTCCTCCACCCCTCTCTCTGTCCCTGAGAAGTCAGCTATGTGACTGCTCCCCTCCAGGAAGTCAGTTACACAGGTCCTTCTCAAAACCTGGGTCACAGGCTGAGTCCCTGGGTGCAGGGATGCTGCCCCAGCCATCCTCCTAGTGTCCTAAGCATCCTGCCCCAAGTGACTAGGGAGGAGACACTCCTGTTCCCCCACTATTCCTTCCCCAGTTTCCTCCTCTGGGCCCCCTCCTTCAGCTGCAGAACTCTGCCAGCTAACAACTGGGACAGTTTCCTTAATCACTGACAACACCTCTCCTGCCCCTGTGCCTGAGGGCATGTGGCCTTCTGCTGGAAAGGAGCTAGTCTCAGCCCCTCCCATACCGGGAAGCACCCTGCTTCCCTGTGTTACAGAGACAAGAGTCAGCAAGGAACTGGACTGGTACTGCAAGAGAGTAAGTACCTTAGGCAAGCCTGATTGTCTGTTTGAGAGAGTTATGGGAGAGCAGAAAAGAGCATTGGGGCTACCGTAGAGCACAGGGGCCAGGGCCGGTTTAAGGCATAAGCTAACGAAGGTACAGCTTAAGGCCTCGCAATAGGAGAGGCCTCTAAAAAAGAAAAAAACTGACTCCATTTCAAATTTTATCAAAATCGGTTGATCAATAAAGGAGATAAGGGAAAAAGAGGAGGAGATTTTCGTTCACATATGACAAATATACACATCTGGCTAGACAAAAACCCTTACCCTTTACTAATTGTTCATTATTGACAGGTGCGAGGCCAGGGCTGAGGGAAGGGGGAATTGCACTTGTAAAATTAGTATTTCTACAATTAAGTCTGCTGTCAGTCTCCTAAGGCAGCGTTTTGTCGGCCAGCTGCTACTGGTAAAATTCTGACCGTGCCTTCAGAACTCATTTAAATAAATAACCTCAGCCCCAGTAAAAATCGGGGGGAAATGTGAGGTCAGAGACAGCAGTGTCAGGAGTCATTTTAAGGGGAGCGATTGTTACTTAGATAGTTTTCTAGTTGTCAAAGTCTCATTGACGTGTGCAGTGTAAATGCTGACAATTGCTTCCCCCCAAAACTGGCAGAGTGCCCCCTTCACCCTCCCTCCCCAAGCACACCCACCCCTCTTCCAAAGCACCCACCAGTCAGTGCCTGTGCTACAGACAACAAACTCACCCCAAGGGTCACGTAGTCGCTCCTCCTTCACCTGGAGAACTCCCTCGCAGAGCTCTCTTGTTCCCTAGCTCCTCTGGTCGCTTAGGGGCAGGCTTTTTAGAGACTCGTTCTCCACGATTAGCCCCAGCCCCGAGTGAAGGGTTGGCAGGTCTTACAGGGATGGGGGGATGAAAGCCTCGAGAACATGCTCTCAGCCTTGCATTGCAGTCTGCTAGGCTCAGCACAGGCTCCCTCAAACAAACCAAGCACACCACACACTTCAGTCAAGGAGTAAGCAGACCACACACACACACACACAGACCACAAACTCACTCCATGAGCTGAAAGTTTCCTGTTCCCAAGCGTCTCTCATCCCTTAGGAGCAGGCTTTTAAAAGACTCGTTCTCCCTGAGGAGCCCCAAACCCTGCTGGTTGATGGATGCTCAAGGGCTTGGCCATCACAGCCTCCTTAAGAAGCTCTCAACTTTCCTAGCAGGCCACTAGGCTCAGCACAAGTTCCCTCAAATGAACAGACCACACTATATCCTTCATTGAAGCAGCAACTACACTACACTACACTACACTACACTACACTACACTACACACACACACACACACACACACCCCCTACCTCACCTCAAGGGTCATGGACCTGCTCCTCCTTCATCTGGTTACCTGCCTTGCAAAACTCACATTAACTGCTCCTGTTCTCTAACTTCTCTCCTCCCTTAGGAATGGGCTTTTTAAAGCCTTGTTCTCCCTGAATAGCCCCACCCCCTGGTTAGGGGTTGATGGGTGGTAAAGGGCTTGGGGATGAAAGCCTCCTTATGCAGCTCTCCACTTGCATAGCAGGTCCCATCCATGCCCTGACGAGGTGTGAACTGCCTCTCTGTTCTTGGGAAGTTTTTGCATGGGCTTGCTTTAAGCAAGGAGGATACATTTTCAGCCTCGTAACTATATACATGAAATTATAACCATACTGTAACAATTACTATAATATCACTGGTTTCAGAGTAGCAGCCGTGTTAGTATGTATTTGCAAAAAGAAAAGGAGTACTTGTGGGACCTTAGAGACTAACCAATTTATTTGAGCATAAGCTTTCATGAGCTACAGCTCACTTCATCGGGAAGGGCGGTTTAAAGAGCTCTCCTGTTCCCTAGCTCCTCTTGTCGCTTAGGAGCAGGCTTTTTAGAGATTCATCCTCCACGATTAGCCCCAGCCCCAAGTGAAGGGTGGAGGTAGGGCCGCCTCGTTTTTCAGCGTTTCGAGGCTATTTGAGCATTAGCTTTCGTGAGCTACAGCTCACTTCATCGGATGCAGTCACCTGTAGCTCACGAGAGCTTATGCTCAAATAAATTGGCTAGCCTCTAAGGTATCACAAGTACTCCTTTTCTTTTTGCATACTGGTTCTGTGAGGTTAGCCACTGCAGAACCAGATATGGAGCATGTTAAGATACGGAGCAGGGAATCTCAGAAACCACTGAGGTGGGTGAGGATTTCTGTAACACAGGGAAGCAGGGTGCTTCTAAGTATGGGAGGGGCTGAGACTAGCTCCTTTCCAGCAGAAGGCCACATGCCCTCAGGCACAGGGGCAGGAGAGGTGTCCTCAGTCATTAAGGAAACTGTCCCAGTTGTTAGCTGGCAGCTGAAGGAGGGGGCCCAGAGGAGGAAACTGGGGAAAGAATAGTGGGGATAAAGGAGTGTGTCCTCATTAGTTACTTGGGGCAGTATGCTAAGGACATTAGGGGGATGGCTGGCTCAGCATCCCTGTACCCAGGCACTCAGCCTGTGACCCAGGTTTTGAGAAGGACCTCTGTAACTGACCTCCTGGAGCTGACTTCTCAGGGACAGAGAGAGGGGTGGAGGACGGTACCCCAATCCAGGTCCCGAGTTTTCAAGATGCTATTTCTGATAAGTTTTTTGGAAAGTAACTGTCTTTTTACATCAGGATGCAGCTCCAGTAATAGCAGGGGAGTTGAGTCCAGGAAAGTTCCCGGTGGTCCTTCGCCAGAACACAAATGACCCAGCTGATAGAGAGGAGGGGTGTTTCCCCAGGCAGCTGAGAGACGGGGAACAGTTATGGGAAAGCTGCTGGGAAGAGGTTCAGCTGGTCAAAGGGTAAACACAGCTAGCCCAGAGAGCAGGGATCGCAGGGGGGAGAGAGAGCACAGTGGTTTGAGCATTGGCCTGCTAAACTGAGCGTTGTGAGTTCAATCCTTGAGGGGGGCCATTTAGGGATCTGGGGCAAAAATTGGGGATTGGTCCTGCTTTGAGCCGGATGTTGGACTAGATCTCTGCCAACCCTGATATTCTATGATTCTATGATCACAGCCCTCTAAGGGGCAGGGAAGGACTCAGTGCTGGGAGGAGGAAACACAGGGTAACCCCAAAAGGGGAACTGGATTGCCTCCTTACATATTGCCTAAAGGGCCAGCCAGTGTGCAGGATCCCCCTGGACCCTTATCTTGCCAGAGCCTGAGACATCAAAATGCCAGAAATAGGATTAAATTAAGAGCCCACACAAAGGGAAACACTGGAGGGAAAGAGAAGCCTGTGACTGATTACATGGGAGAGTCAAAGGACACCATGGGTAATGAACAAACTAACCTCAAACTACACTAACTGAACAGAGGGGTGTGGTATCAAAAAGATACTTGTAAACACCCATCTGTGATAAAAAATTTTGGTATTAATGTTAAGTTTTGGGGATAAGAATTTCAACACAGATGTTAAACTTTTTGAGAATGCTACTTTTCAGTTATTTCTGTAAACAGGTTTAAACCTTATCACAGCAGAGAAAACATTAAAAAAAAAAACCCTGGTTTGCTGTGTGTGAATGGGGAAACTGAGGCACGCTGCCTCATAGCCTTATGGCTGGATGCCAAGAGAACTATAACAACAAACTACCTTTCAGATCAGTAAACTAAGAGGGGAGGTGTGATGCTCTGTACCTTGGGGGAACACCCTACACACCATGTTCATCTTTAGAAAATGATTGTGTGGTATGCAATACAAAGTTTGTCATGTTGGGTGCCTTCGGAAGGCTCATCATGCACTGAGCATGGTTGTTATAGTGATGTTATAAGAAAAGGAGGACTTGTGGCACCTTAGAGACTAACCAATTTATTTGAGCATAAGCTTTCGTGAGCTACAGCTCACTGCATCCGATGAAGTGTCAGGGCATGGATGGGGCCTGCTATGCAAGTGGAGAGCTGCATAAGGAGGCTTTCATCCCCAAGCCCTTTACCACCCATCAACCCCATCAGCTGGTCAAAGGGTAAACACAGCTAGCACAGAGAGCAGGGATCGCAGAGAGGAGAGAGAGCACAGTGGTTTGAGCATTGGCCTGCTCAACTCAGCATTGTGAGTTCAATCCATTTAGGGATCTGGGGCAAAAATTGGGGATTGGCCCTGCTTTGAGATCCCTTCCAACCCTGATATTCTGTGATCACAGCCCTCTGGGAGCAGGGAAGGGGAAACACAGGGTAACCCCGAAAGGGGAGCTGGATTGCCTACATATGTACAGTCCTGGGGTTGGGAGACTGCTCCCCAAAGGGCCAGCCAATGTGCAGGATCCCCCTGGACCCTTATCTTGCCAGAGCCTGAGACATCAAAATGCCAGAAATAGGATTAAATTAAGAGCCCACACAAAGGGAAACACTGGAGGGAAAGAGAAGCCTGTGACTGATTACATGGGAGAGCCAAAGGACACCATGGGTAATGAACAAACTAACCTCAAACTACACTAACTGAACAGAGGGGTGTGGTATCAAAAAGATACTTGTAAACACCCATCTGTGATAAAAATGTTGATATTAATGTTAAGTTTTGGGGATAGGAATTTCAACACAGCTGTTAAACCTTTTGAGAATGCTACTTTTCAATTAATACCTGTAAATGGGTTTAAACCTTATCACAGGAGAGAAACCATAAAAAAAACCCTGGTTTGCGGTGTGTGAATGGGGAAACTGAGTCACGCTGCCTCATGGCCTTAATGGCTGGATGTCAAGAGAACTATAACAACAAACTACCTTTGAGATCAGTAAACTAAGAGGGTTGGTGTGATGCTCTGTACCTCGGGGGAACATCCTACACACCAGGTTCATCTTTCGAAAATGATTGTGTGGTATGCAATGCAAAGTTTGTCATGTTGGGTGCCTTCGGAAGGCTCATAATGAACTGAGCATGGTTGTTATAGTGATGTTATAGATTTCATCTTAATAAAATTATTAAATTGTTACAGTAATTGTTATAGTATAGTTATAATTTTATGTATATAGTTATGAGGCTGAAAATATATCCTCCTTGCTTAAAGCAAGCCCATGCAAAAACTCTCCAAGAACAGAGAGGCAGTTCACACCTCGTCAGGGCATGGATGGGGCCTGCTATGCAAGTGGAGAGCTGCATAAGGAGGCTTTCATCCCCAAGCCCTTTACCACCCATCAACCCCTAACCAGGGGGTGAGGCTATTCAGGGAGAACAAGGCTTTAAAAAGCCCATTCCTAAGGGAGGAGAGAAGTTAGAGAACAGGAGCAGCTAATGTGAGTTTTGCAAGGCAGGTAACCAGATGAAGGAGGAGCAGGTCCATGACCCTTGAGGTGAGTTTTTTCTCTCTGGGGTGGGTGTGTGTGTGTGTGTGTGTGGTGTAGTGTGGTTGCTGCTTCAATGAAGGATATAGTGTGGTCTGTTGTTTGAGGGAACTTGTGCTGAGCCTAGTGGCCTGCTAGGAAAGTTGAGAGCTTCTTAAGGAGGCTGTGATGGCCAAGCCCTTGAGCATCCATCAACCCTTAGCAGGGTTTGGGGCTCCTCAGGGAGAACGAGTCTTTAAAAAGCCTGCTCCTAAGGGATGAGAGACGCTTGGGAACAGGAAACTTTCAGCCCATGGGGTGAGTTTGTGGTTGTGTGTGTGTGTGTGGTTTTGTGTGTGTGGTGTGCTTGGCTTGTTTGAGGGAGCCTGCGCTGAGCCTAGCAGACTGCAATGCAAGGCTGAGAGCATGTTCTCGAGGCTTTCATCCCCCCATCCCTGTAGGACCTGCCAACCCTTCACTCGGGGCTGGGGCTAATCGTGGAGAACGAGTCTTTAAAAAGTCTGCTCCTAAGCGACCAGAGGAGCTAGGGAACAGGAGCAGCTAACCTGACTTTTGGGAGGCAGTTCTCCAGGTGAAGGAGGAGCAACTACGTGACCCTTGGGGGGAGTTTGTTGTCTGTAGCACAGGTGCTGACTGGGGGAGGCTTTGGAAGAGGGGTGTGTGTGTGTGTGTGTATTTGCGGAGGGAGGGTGAAGGGGGCACTCTGCCAGTTTTTGGGGGAAGCAATTGTCAGCATTTATACTGCACACGTCTATTCTATTCTAGTTACTGAATGTGTCTCTCATTGTTATCTTTACTCTTTTAAAAATTAAGTTGTTTTGAATTACATACATAATTACACTGCTATGAATTACAGTAGATTAAAATCATTGCAATTACTTAAAAGCGGTCTTCACTAACGTCCCAGTTTGAAGACATTATGGATCACTGTCGCTTTCTGGATGAAAGGGTCAGCAATCTTATTTACATCTAGGTCCCTTGGTACTGTTTTGATGCATGTTAAGCCCAGCTACGTTATTCAGTTGCGTCTGTCCCATTGATGACTGGAGATAATTCTGAAGTCTTCTGAAGCTGAAGAATGAGTTCAGGATGATAGAGGCACAGCGAGAAGGCTTCTTATACATTTGCAGTAAGCTGGAAACACAGTGCTTCCGGAGTACTGCAAATGACTCCAAGATCTTTCTTGAGGGGTAGCAGCTAATTTAGGCACCATCATTTTGGATATATAGTTGGGATTATATTTTGCCAGGTGCATTACTTTGCATTTAACATTGAATTTCATCTGCCATTTTGTTGCCAGGTCACCCAGTTTTGTGAGATCCTTTTGGCACCTTAGAGACTAACCAATTTATTTGAGCGTGAGCTTTCGTAAGCTACAGCTCGTAGCTCACGAAAGCTCATGCTCAAATAAATTGGTTAGTCTCTAAGGTGCCACAAGTACTCCTTTTCTTTTTGCAAAGACAGACTAACACGGCTGTTACTCTGAAACCTGAGATCCTTATGTCGCTCTTTGCAGTCTGCCTGGGACTTAACTATCTTGAGTAGTTTTTTGTATCATCTGCAAATTTTGCCACCACGCTGTTTACCCCTTTTCCCAGATCATTTATGAATCTGTTGACTGGGTCCCAGTACAAGCCCCTCAGGGAAACCACTATTTACTTCTCTCCATTCTGGAAATGGACCATTTATTCCTACCCTTTGTTTCCTATCTTTTACTGGAGCGCCTGGGAATGCTTTCATGATCTAGCCATCCTTAACTTAATTTAAGATTACAAAAGGCTTGTAATTAATCACCCTGCCTCTGTTTACAATCAAACTCCCTGCCCAAAGGGCAGAAGTTGTTCGCAGCACAGAACTGATCACATTCTACATTGAAGCTCTGGCTCTTGAGTGCTGAGCACCCGCAGAGTCAGCACCTATGGTCCCTGGCTTGTCCGTTGTGTGCTTGCTGCTTGAAGGAAGTATATAGTGTGGTCTGGTCCTTTGAGGGACCCTGTGCTGAGCCTGGAGACCTGCTAGGCAAGTTGAGAGCTTCTTAAGAAGGCTTTGATGGCCAAGCCCTTTGGTGGGTGCTAACTCTTAATCGGTGGGTGGGGCTCCTCAGGGAGAAGAAGACTTTAAAAAGCCTGCTCCTAAGGGACCAGGGGAACTAGGGAACAGGAAAGTTTTGAGGGAGATTAGAGGGGAGTGGGCGGGGGGGGGGGAGGGAGAGGAGAAGATAAGTTTAAAGAATGTTAATGAAGTTTAAGTAAATAAAACCCCCCTGATGAAAACAAAAACAAGAAGAAAGGAAAGAGCTGCAGGAGTAAAAAGAGAATGCAGGCAGAAGTCCAGCAACAGAGTGGGGGCTATCCAGTTTATTGCACTGAACGTAGGATGTATGATTACCTGGCCTACAGGCCGGCGGCAGACTGCTACAACATGGCACACCATGCAGTAAGTTGTTGGACCATCTCTTCCTGGCTGTAGCTCTGAGGGAGTTGAGTGGGATGGGGGATAGAATCCTTCAGTGACTTTGACCGCCTTGTAGACAGGCTCACTAAAGACCTGTCTGCAGAAATTCCATCGGGGAAGAATGGAAATCAGGGGAACACAGCGAATTCTCACAGAGCCCCTGCATCTAGATATAACTACAGCCAGGAAGCCGGGAGAAGAAACACCTGAGTCACCGCTATGATCCGACAGCAGATTCCAGGATTCAGAAGCAATAATGGTCAAACCGTCCTAAGGCTATGAGGGAGCTCCTCGGACGGGCCCTCTTCCTACCGTGCCATCCCATCCGAGAGACTCTTCTCATACTCCATGGCTGTGTTTGACCGTGTAGTCCCGAACGATACGCAGCGTTCAAGATGGTTTTCGCCCCTGCCCCAGCTCAGCCATGAAGTGGTTCTGGAAGAAGTTGACTTTACAGCACAGCAAATAGTGACAGACGCATGAAGACACACAGGAGAGCCCCAGGAAAGGACAGGATTTGGTACGACAACTCCTGAAAAATACAGATCGTGGTTTCCTGGTGCTAACTGCTGTGGCAAAGGTACCTCTCAACAAGGCAAACAGCTCCATGAGGCAGCTGGCGAAGAAGAGGCTGTCACTCCCTTGGAGGGCTAGTAACGAGCACAGGTAGGGAGGCACCAACGTCCCTCGAAGGGGTGATGTGTCTGACGCTGCGGCGATCACTTGCGCGTTCCATCTTTCGATGTGCCTGGATGCTACGGTGAGGAACCTTGTGGCGAGTGCTGTGCGTGACATCATCGGGAAGCGAATCGCCGTGGCCCCTTCCAGCCAAGAGGTCGCCTGGAAGCCGTATTTGGAAGAGACGGTGGAGTCTTTGCTCCACTTTGGACTCATGCCTGCAATGCAACACAACAGCTGGAAAAGCATATCGGCAGCTACTTGATGTGGTGTGAGGAACGTCGGGAGCTGGGAGTCCTGCTGCCACGGGTCAAGAACACCGAGCGCACCATCATCACTCCGAGAGCGAGAACCATGCTGGAGAGGACCCTGGAGGATGCCATCCATGGGTAGTACATGGAAAACCGGAGATGGAAGAAGACGCTTTTCATCCAAGCAGAGTCGTAATTTGGGGGAACCAAGTTGATTTTATTTGGAATAGAGTCTACGTGGGGGCGTGGTGCTGGAACAGGTACTAGGCTTATAGCTACGATGCCGGGCAGAGGAGCCCGTCGACTGCACGCCCTGTGGGTCCCAACAGCCGGCGCTGCTCAGCCTGCAGAGCAGACTTCACTTTCCCCTCTCTAGGGTCGGCTGTGGAGCGATGGCGCCACCTGCTGGTTCGGATTTCAAAGCTTGGTAGAAAAATAAACAACTGCAAGGGCGGGGGAAGCAACTCTCTCACTGAGTGCCTGACAGGGGTAAATCGATCCCCACAAAAAGAGAGTGAATGGAAGAGTAACGAGGAGCACTTCACAGTGGGAAAGCCTGCCACAAGCACTAGATCATGTATGCTCATCACAAAGCTCCTGTGGATGAGCTTAATCTTCACGCTGCAGGCTCCCACCCCTGTTAAGTGGCCTGTCCCAAGTCACAGCCTAAGAAGGAGACGGTAACTATCATGAGTTAGAATTTTTATAGTAGGTTTGAAAAAAAAAAAAAGTCAGGATGGGGACCTCTGTATGTAGTAGGACACCTAGTGCCTTCACATGGTCTCACAAATCAAGATCCATGGAACATATGCTGGGTGGGGAGAAGAATACAACCAAGTCTAATTAATTCACACAGTTGTTTAATCCAGGTTCTAAAAAGTAAGTATCACTTCATCAGATTCATGGAGTGAAAAATACAGGAGGCAGGTATAAATATACAGCCCATGAAAAGATGGGAGTTGCCTTATCAAGTGTGTGTGGGGGGGTGGTCAGTGCTAAGGAGACCAATTCAATCAGGGGTGGATGTGGCCCATTCCCAACAGTTGACAAGAAGGAGTGAGTATCAACAGAGGGAAAATTACATTTTGGAGTGACCCAGCCACTCCCAGGCTTTATTCAGGCCTCATGTGACGGTGTCAAGTTTGCAAATTAATTCCAGTTCTGCAGTTTCTCCTTGAAGTCTGTTTTGAAGTTTTTGTTTTTGAAGAATGGCAGCTTTTAAGTCTGTTAGTTGAGTATCCAGGGAGATTGAAGCGCTCTCCTACTGGTTTATGAGTGTTACAATTCTTGATGTCTGATTTGTGTCCATTTTATTCTTTTGCGTAGAGACAGGCCGGTTTGGCCTATGTACATGGGAGAGGGGCACTGAAATCAAGTTTACGCAAGTTAACAAGGAAGGTAGGATACATGTGGGGTCAGGCTTAAGGCACTTATCGGTTACAAGGCTCACGAGATACATACATAGTATGTAACCAGCATACACCCAGATTGGGGTGTGGGAGTTCTTAAAGCATCAGTGATATGCCACCCAGAGAATACAGTGAGAATCCAAGTCAGTATTGGGTGTACCAAATTCATCTAATTCTATTTTTTAACCACTATAGTCTCCCCAAGGGGAGGTGCACCGTTCCTGGAGGTACTGCAATACCAGGTCGATGCGTGGAGTGGATGGAGCAAGCTCCTATTCCATCTCCCTGTTCCAAAAATCCATTTAATATATAGTCCTCAGAGGACGTATCAGATATTAAACTGACAAGAACAGATTTAATAATTTTATTACGATAATGTTGAAAAAAGAAACGGTACAGAGCTCAAGCATAGATGTTTCTGGTTGTCAGGGCATAAGGTACAGATTATCAAGCGGTGCAAAATTTGATTTAGGAGCTGGTGGAGTAAGGATTACATAATCTGCAATCTCCCCAACTGGGGGTAAAAGTTTAACCGGTCAGAGTACAGACATCGAGATATGGAGTAAGTTATCCACATAACGGCTATGTTCAGGTGCGGAGTATAGTGAGTGGATACGATGGTGGGGATGGGTCTACCCTCATTTGGTGGGATTTAATGTTCAGTGGCTTTATGGTTCCAGTTCATAAGGTCCAATGGGGAAAGCCTCGCAGTCCCTTTCCCACAGTGGGAATTTTTCGAATACAGACTAACACAGCTGCTACTCTGAAACCAGTGATATTATAGTAATTGTTACAGTATGGTTATAATTTCATGTATATAGTTATGAGGCTGAAAATGTATCCTCCTTGCTTAAAGCAAGCCCATGCAAAAACTCTCCAAGGACAGAGAGGCAGTTCACACCTCGTCAGGGCATGGATGGGGCCTGCTATGCAAGTGGAGAGCTGCATAAGGAGGCTTTCATCCCCAAGCCCTTTACCACCCATCAACCCCTAACCAGGGGGTGGGGCTATTCAGGGAGAACAAAGGCTATTCAGGGAGAACAAAGCCCTCTCCTAAGGGAGGAGAGAAGTTAGAGAACAGGAGCAGCTAATGTGAGTTTTGCAAGGCAGGTAACCAGATGAAGGAGGAGCAGGTCCATGACCCTTGGGGTGAGTTTCTTCTCTCTCTCTGTGTGTGTGAGTGTAGTGTGGTTGCTGCTTCAATGAAGGATATAGTGTGGTCTGTTCGTTTGAGGGAACTTGTGCTGAGCCTAGTGGCCTGTTAGGAAAGTTGAGAGCTTCTTAAGGAGGCTGTGATGGCCAAGTCCTTGAGCATCCATCAACTCTTAGCAGGGTTTGGGGCTCCTCAGGGAGAACGAGTCTTTAAAAAGCCTGCTCCTAAGGGATGAGGGATGCTTGGGAACAGGAAACTTTTAGCCCATGGGGTGAGTTTGTGGTCTGTGTGTGTGGTGTGCTGGGTTTGTTTGAGGGAGCCTATGCTGAGCCTAGTGGACTGTAATGCAAGTCTGAGAGCATGTTCTCGAGGCTTTCATCCCCCCATCCCTGTAGGACCTGCCAACCCTTCACTCGGGGCTGGGGCTAAACGTGGAGAACGAGTCTCTCAAAAGCCTGCTCCTAAGCGACCAGAGGAGCTAGGGAACAGGAGAGCTCTGCGAGGGAGTTCTCCAGGTGAAGGGGGAGTGACTACGTGACCCTTGGGATGAGTTTGTTGTCTGTAGCACAGGCACTGACTGGTGGGTGCTTTGGAAGAGGGGTGGGTGTGCTTGGGGAGAGAGGGTGAAGGGGGCACTCTGCCAGTTTTGGGGGGAAGCAATTGTCAGCATTTATACTGCACGCGTCTATCCTATTCTAGTTACTGAACGTGTCTTTCATTGTTATCTTTACTATTTTAAGAATTAAATAGTTTTGAACTACATAATTACATTTTTATGAATTACAGCAGATTAAAATGATTGCAATTACTTAAAAGCGGTCTTCACTAACGTCCCAGTTTAAAGACATTATGGATCACTGTCGCTTTCTGGATGAAAGGGTCAGCAATCTTATTTACATCTAGGTCCCTTGGTATTGTTTTGGGGATTGTGTGTGTGTGTGGGGGGGGGGTGCTTACTGAAGTCTATAGTGCACATAGGCGGCCAGTTCTAGGGGCCCGTAGTGCCTGGGCACCAGGAATATTCCTGGCCAGGGGTGACAGTAACTCTGCAGACTTACCTGTATGGGGGCTGGGGCCAGTTCCGGCCCCCGGGAGGGGCGGGGCTGGGCTGGGAGGGGGGTCAGCGTCCCCCAGCCCGCCCTTCAGGCCGCCTGAGCCCCACCACCGGGGCGCCAGTGGCGGTTTAAAGGGCCGGGGGTTCCTGCCGCAGCAGCCACCAGGGAGGGGCAGCGACGTGGCCTCACTGCCGCGACAGCGCGTTAAGGACCGTCCTTGGCCGTGGCCGCGCTCGGACGTCCTGCGACTGCTCCGGGCGGGTTCACTCTTGGGGAGAGGCAGCAGCCGGGAGCCGCGGGGCGAGCTGCTGCCTCTCCCCAAGCCACGGAAGCAGAGGCCCCCGCCCGGCCGCCCCCAGCTGTGGGCTGCTGTTTCTCCCGGCAGAGCTAAATCCTGGGAGCTGAAGGGGGGGCCCCCGCTCTCAGCGGGCGCCGGTCTCCTCCGGCAGAAGCCCCCAGCCCCCTCACCCTGCCGCAGGGCAGCCCGAGCTCCCCCCGTCTGGACGGTGGAGAACGGGCGGGGGGATGGGGAGCTCCAGGAGCCGGACTGTACCCGTAAAAGAGCCGTGTGTGGTTTGCCCCCTCCCCCCCCCCGCCGGACAGCGCTTGCGCACATCTTCTCTGATCTGCTTTGCTGCCAGACTTAACGGTCGCGGAGTACGTCACAGGACGTGGCAGGAGGTGCAGAGGGAGAGGGTGGGGGTGTGTGGTGCTTACCTGGGGCTCCTGGGCCGGGGGGGGCCTCCACGCGCTGCTGCCCCCAGGCTCTGCCCCTGCAGCTTCCTATTGGCCACAGGGGCGCTTGGGGCAGAAGGAGCGTGTGTGGACGGACCCTGCTCACTCCGCCCAGGGGCCGCAGACCGGGGCCGGCAGCCATGTGGAGCGAGCAGGCAGGAAGCCACCCCGCTGCCAGTGGTGGCGAAGGGTGCCCAGGGATGGAAGGCGGGGCGGAGGGAGAGACCCAGCCTCAAACAGCGCTGGAGTCGGTCCCCGGGCGGGCGGGCGGGCAGGGGTGAAAGGGAGCCGGTGCGGGGTACGGTACCCGCCCATACACAGCCCACATTAAAGCGCTGCTTGCTGCTTTTGCCCCCCCCGTCCACGGCCCTGCTGGTAGGGCCAGCACTGGCAGGGCCGCCGACAGTGAGGGGGGAAGAGAAGAGCGAAGGGGCGGCGACGTTAAAGCGCTGCCACGGCAAAGGACGGTCCTTAAAGCGCTGCCGCAACAGTGCTTTAACGTCCCTGCGCCTTCCCCGTTGGCGCCCCTGCCGGTACGAACCCTTCTTCCCCCTTCCCTCCCCCCGCCAAGCCGCCAACGGGGGCGGGAGGGGGCAAAGGGAGCAGCCGTCCCAGGGCCGGCCATTTAAGAGGGGCTGCTGCTGCTGCGGCAGGAACCCCCGGCCCTTTAAACCGCCACTGGCGCCCCGGGTGGTGTGGCTCAGGCGGCCTGAAGGGCGGGCTGGGGGACGCTGACCCTCCCAGCCCCACCCCTCCCGGGGGCCGGAACTGGCCCCAGCCCCCATACAGGTAAGTCTGCAGAGTTACTGTCACCCCTGGCCAGGAATATTCCTGGTGCCCAGGCACTACGGGCCCCTAGAACTGGCCGCCTATGCGCACTATAGACTTCAGTAAGCACCCCCCCACACACACACACAATCCCCAAACACACCCTAGGGGGTCACGTTGTTGTTCCTCCTTCACCTGGAGAACTCCCTCGCAAAACTCATGTTAGCTGCTCCTGTTCGCTAGTTCCTCTGGTCACTCGAGAGTTGGCTTTTGGAAGCCTTGTTCTCACATAATACAATCCCACTCTTAAATTTATCCAGCTCTATTTTTATATCTAATTTAGGTTTTTGTCTCTATTACTCCATGCTTTGGAATGCGTCGTGCCACCCACCCCACCACCAGAAAACTACCCTCAACAGGATTTCCCTGCACAGCTTACCTCTTAATTCTTGGTTTTCCTGAGTTGAGCGGGAGCGTTGGGAACGGAATCGGCTCAGGATAGGGTGTAGGGGCAGTGGTTAGACAAGAGTCAGCAAGGAACTGGACTGGTACTGCAAGAGAGTAAGTACCTTAGGCAAGCCTGATTGTCTGTTTGAGAGAGTTATGGGAGAGCAGAAAAGAGCATTGGGGCTACCGTAGAGCACAGGGGCCAGGGCCGGTTTAAGGCATAAGCTAACTAAGGAACAGCTTAGGGCCTCGCAATAGGAGAGGCCTCTAAAAAAGAAAAAACTGTCTCCATTTCAAATTTTATCAAAATCGGTTGATAAATAAATAAAGGAGATAAGGGAAAAAGAGGAGGAGATTTTCGTTCACATATGACAAATATACACATCTGGCTAGACAAAAACCCTTACCCTTTACTAATTGTTCATTATTGACAGGTGCGAGGCCAGGGCTGAGGGAAGGGGGAATTGCATTTGTAAAATTAGTATTTCTACAATTAAGTCTGCTGTCAGTCTCCTAAGGCAGCGTTTTGTCGGCCAGCTGCTACTGGTAAAATTCTGACCGTGCCTTCAGAACTCATTTAAATAAATAACCTCAGCCCCAGTAAAAATCGGGAGGAAATGTGAGGTCAGAGACGGCAGTGTCAGGAAGCAATCCTGCCAAGCTCATACTCGTACGGGACTCGTCCTAGGAGCGAGGTCATGGGTAGCGTCCCCCTTGGCTGGTAATACCCGGAAGGGCGCCGTCTTTGGTTTACGGTCCAGCACGTTGAGTCGTATAGTGCCTTCGTCCCTGTTTTTCTTCGTCTTCTTAAGTGTTCGTGTGTTTTCTTTCTTCTGATCCGTACAATAGTGTATTTTAGTGCGCACGCCGCTTTCTGCTTCATGAGCCATCCACGTTTCACGTGCCTGAGCTTGCAGGCGATCATCTTATGGACTTGAGTCGAGCGGATCTTGAGGAGGATACATTTGTTTTGGCTTCCCTCCATCAGTTTTGGGAAACTTCACAGTAAATATCAGAGTGCTGACGAAAGGATAAATAGAGGGTTTTGAGAGAAGCGAAGGAAGATCTAGATCTATCTGTATCAAAATATCCTGAGTACTTGGTGAGCAAGTTATTTCAAACCATGTGCATATAAGATTTATAGGCTAGTTATTATATTTGCTTGACTATAGGCTAGATTTTCCTCACTCTCTCCATGCCTGTCTAAAGATTACTATTCTCTCTTTGGCTTGTTGTCACTGTGTGCGTCCTCTGTGTTTTCTCAAGATAAATGAGCGGTCCTTGGGGAGAGCGAAGGGAACACGAAGAGAGAAGTCTGCCTAGAAAATGCTGCAAGAAAAGCAATCTGCCCTAAGCATTCTGTGCAGCGAAAGTGTATCATAGACTCTCAGGGTTGGAAGGGACCTCAGAAGGTCACCTAGTCCAACCCCCTCTGCCCAAAGCAGGACCAATCCCCAATTTTTGCCCCAGATCCCTAAATGGCCCCCTCAAGGATTGAACTCACAACCCTGGGTTTAGCAGGCTAATGCTCAAACCACTGTGCTATCCCTCCCCCCTGTGCTCCCTGCTCTCTGGGCTAGCTGTGTTTACCCTTTGACCAGCTGCACCTCTTCCCTGCAGCTTTCCCATAACTGCTCTCCATCTCCCAGCAGCCTGGGGAAACACCTCCCTCTGTGTCAGCTGGGTCATTTGTGTTCTGGCCAAGGACTACCAGGAAGTTTCCTGGTCTCAATTCCCCTGCTGTTACTGGAGCTCCATGCTGATGTGAAGGGACATAGTTACTTTCCAAAAGTACATGCCACTTTCGCTGCACAGAATGCTTAGGGTCTTTTAGAGACTTGTCCTCCACGAAGTGGCAGACACCAGTCTCCTCCAGCAGAAGACCCTAACCCCACTACCCTGCCGCAGGGCAGAAACCTTGAGCTCCCCACCCCCAGTACGGATCCTGGAGCTCCACATTTCCCTCCGCCCCCAATGTGTGGAGAACGGGCAGGGGGAAATGTGGAGCTCCAGGATCCGCACTGTAACTGTAAAAGAGCCGCATGCGGTTTGACCACCCCGGCCGGATAGCGCTTGCTCACATTTTCTTTGATCTGTTTTGCTGCAAGAGTTAACAGTGAATGAGTATGTCACAGGAAGTGGGTGGGTTTAATCAATTTAGGAGTATGCGGCAGCAGCCAGGGAAAGCAGCGAGATGAACCCAAGTAACCAGACTGAAAGAATTCTCGGTCCTTGAGCAGAATTGTGTGTTGAGTTCTTGCTTGAATTATTACATTGGAGTCATTTAGGGGGAGCGATTGTTATTTAGGGTTTCCTAGTTGTCAGAGTCTCATCAAGGGCATTTGGTCCGTGTCTGGGAACTCCTCATAGTGACGTAGAAGCTGTGGCGGAGGTAGGGCCGCCTCGTTTTTCAGCGTATTGAGGCTATTTGAGCATAAGCTTTTGTGAGCTACAGCTCACTTCATCGGATGCAGTCAGCTGTAGCTCACAAAAGCTTATGCTCAAATAAATTGGCTAGCCTCTAAGGTGCCACAAGTCCTCCTTTTCTTTTTGCATATTGGTTCTGTGAGGTTAGCCACTGCAGAACCAGATATGGAGCATGTTAAGATAGGGAGCAGGGAATCTCAGAAACCACTGAGGTGGGTGAGGATTTCTGTAACACAGGGAAGCAGGGTGCTTCTAAGTATGGGAGGGGCTGAGACTAGCTCCTTTCCAGCAGAAGGCCACATGCCCTCAGGCACAGAGGCAGGAGAGGTGTCCTCAGTCATTAAGGAAACTGTCCCCATGGTTAGCTGGCAGCTGAAGGAGGGGGCCCAGAGGAGGAAACTGGGGAAAGAATAGTGGGGATAAAGGAGTGTGTCCTCATTAGTCACTTGGGGCAGGATGCTAAGGACACTAGGGGGATGGCTGGCTCAGCATCCCTGCACCCAGGCACTCAGCCTGTGACCGAGGTTTTGAGAAGGACCTCTGTAACTGACCTCCTGGAGCTGACTTCTCAGGGACAGAGAGAGGGGTGGCGCAGGGTACCCCAATCCAGGTCCCAAGTTTTCAAGATGCTATTTCTGATAAGTTTTTTGGAAAGTAACTGTCTTTTTACACCAGGATGCAGCTCCAGTAACAGCAGGGGAGTTGAGTCCAGGAAAGTTCCCGGTGGTCCTTGGCCAGAACACAAATGACCCAGCCGATAGAGAGGAGGGGTGTTTCCCCAGGCTGCTGAGAGACGGGGAACAGTTATGGGAAAGCTGCTGGGAAGAGGTTCAGCTGGTCAAAGGGTAAACACAGCTAGCCCAGAGAGCAGGGATCGCAGGGGGGAGAGAGAGCACAGTGGTTTGGGCATTGGCCTGCTAAACTGAGCGTTGTGAGTTCAATCCTTGAGGGGGGCCATTTAGGGATCTGGGGCAAAAATTGGGGATGGGTCCTGCTTTGAGCCGGATGTTGGACTAGATCTCTGCCAACTCTGATATTCTATGATTCTATGATCACAGCCCTCTAGGGGGCAGGGAAGGACTCAGTGCTGGGAGGGGGAAACACAGGGTAACCCCAAAAGGGGAGCTGGATTGCCTACATACGTACAGTCCTGGGGTTGGGAGACCACTCCCTAAAGGGCCAGCCAGTGTGCAGAATCCCCCTGGACCCTTATCTTGCCAGAGCCTGAGACATCAAAATGCCAGAAATAGGATTAAATTAAGAGCCCACACAAAGGGAAACACTGGAGGGAAAGAGAAGCCTGTGACTGATTACATGGGAGAGTCAAAGGACACCATGGGTAATGAACAAACTAACCTCAAACTACACTAACTGAACAGAGGGGTGTGGTATCAAAAAGATACTTGTAAACACCCATCTGTGATAAAAAATTTTGGTATTAATGTTAAGTTTTGGGGATAAGAATTTCAACACAGATGTTAAATTTTTTGAGAGTGCTACTTTTCAGTTAATACCTGTAAACAGGTTTAAACCTTATCACAGCAGAGAAAACATAAAAAAAAACCCCTGGTTTGCTGTGTGTGAATGGGGAAACTGAGGCACGCTGCCTCATGGCCTTAGTGGCTGGATGCCAAGAGAACTATAACAACAAACTACCTTTCAGATCAGTAAACTAAGAGGGGAAGTGTGATGCTCTGTACCTTGGGGGAACACCCTACACACCATGTTCATCTTTAGAAAATGATTGTGTGGTATGCAATGCAAAGTTTGTCATGTTGGGTGCCTTCGGAAGGCTCATCATGCACTGAGCATGGTTGTTATAGTGATGTTATAAGAAAAGGAGGACTTGTGGCACCTTAGAGACTAACCAATTTATTTGAGCATAAGCTTTCATGAGCTACAGCTCACTGCATCCGATGAAGTGAGCTGCAGCTCACGAAAGCTTATGCTCAAATAAATTGGATAGTCTCTAAGGTGCCACAAGTACTCCTTTTCTTTTTGCAAATACAGACTAACACGGCTGCTACTCTGAAACCAGTGATATTATAGTAATTGTTACAGTATGGTTATAATTTCATGTATATAGTTATGAGGCTGAAAATGTATCCTCCTTGGAGAGTTTTTGCTTGGGCTTGCTTTAAGCAAGAACAGAGAGTCAGTTCACACCTCGTCAGGGCATGGATGGGACCTGCTTTGCAAATGGAGAGCTGCATAAGGAGGCTTTCATCCCCAAGCCCTTTACCACCCATCAACCCCTAACCAGGGGGTGGGGCTATTCAGGGAGAACAAGGCTTTAAAAAGCCCTCTCCTAAGGGAGGAGAGAAGTTAGAGAACAGGAGCAGCTAATGTGAGTTTTGCAAGGCAGGTAACCAGATGAAGGAGGAGCAGGTCCATGACCCTTGGGTGAGTTTCTTCTCTCTCTCTGTGTGTGTGAGTGTAGTGTAGTGTGGTGGCTGCTTCAATGAAGGATATAGTGTGGTCTGTTCATTTGAGGGAACTTGTGCTGAGCCTAGTGTCCTGCTAGGAAAGTTGAGAGCTTCTTAAGGAGGCTGTGATGGCCAAGCCCTTGAGCATCCATCAACCCTTAGCAGGGTTTGGGGCTCCTCAGGGAGAACAAGTCTTTAAAAAGCCTGCTCCTAAGGGATGAGAGACACTTGGGAACAGGAAACTTTCAGCTCATGGGGTGAGTTTGTGGTCTGTGTGTGTGTGTGGTGTGCTTACTCCTTGACAGAAGTGTGTGGTGTGCTTGGTTTGTTTGAGGGAGCCTGCGCTGAGCCTAGCAGACTGTAATGCAAGGCTGAGAGCATGTTCTCGAGGCTTTCATCCCCCCATCCCTGTAAGACCTGCCAACCCTTCACTCGGGGCTGGGGCTAATCATGGAGATCGAGTCTCTAAAAAGCCTGCTCCTAAGTGACCAGAGGAGCTAGGGAACAGGAGAGCTCTGTGAGGGAGTTCTCCAGGTGAAGGAGGAGCGACTACATGACCCTTGGAGTGAGTTTGTGAATACAGACTAACACGGCTGTTACTCTGAAACTTGTCTGTAGCACAGGCACTGACTGGTGGGTGCTTTGGAAGAGGGGTGTGTGTGCTTGGGGAGGGAGGGTGAAGGGGGCACTCTGCCAGTTTTGGGGGGAAGCAATTGTCAGCATTTACACTGCACACGTCAATGAGACTTTGACAACTAGAAAACTATCTAAGTAACAATCGCTCCCCTTAAATGACTCCTGACACTGCTGTCGCTGATCTCACATTTCCCCCCGATTTTTACTGGGGGTGAGGTTATTTATTTAAATAAGTTCTGAAGGCACGGTCAGAATTTTACCAGTAGCAGCTGGCCGACAAAACGCTGCCTTAGGAGACTGACAGCAGACTTAATTGTAGAAATACTAATTTTACAAGTGCAATTCCCCCTTCCCTCAGCCCTGGCCTCGCACCTGTCAATAATGAACAATTAGTAAAGGGTAAGGGTTTTTGTCTAGCCAGATGTGTATATTTGTCATATGTGAACGAAAATCTCCTCCTCTTTTTCCCTTATCTCCTTTATTGATCAACCGATTTTGATAAAATTTGAAATGGAGTCAGTTTTTTTCTTTTTTAGAGGCCTCTCATATTGCGAGGCCTTAAGCTGTACCTTCGTTAGCTTGTTAAACCGGCCCTGGCCCCTGTGCTCTAAGGTAGCCCCAATGTTCTTTTCTGCTCTCCCATAACTCTCTCAAACAGACAATCAGGCTTGCCTAAGGTACTCACTCTCTTGCAGTACCAGTCCAGTTCCTTGCTGACTCTTGTCTCTGTAACACAGGGAAGCAGGGTGCTTCCCGGTATGGGAGGGGCTGAGACTAGCTCCTTTCCAGCAGAAGGCCACATGCCCTCAGGCACAGGGGCAGGAGAGGTGTTGTCAGTGATTAAGGAAACTGTCCCAGTTGTTAGCTGGCAGAGTTCTGCAGCTGAAGGAGGGGGCCCAGAGGAGGAAACTGGGGAAGGAATAGTGGGGGAACAGGAGTGTCTCCTCCCTAGTCACTTGGGGCAGGATGCTTAGGACACTAGGAGGATGGCTGGGGCAGCATCCCTGCACCCAGGGACTCAGCCTGTGACCCAGGTTTTGAGAAGGACCTGTGTAACTGACTTCCTGGAGGGGAGCAGTCACACAGCTGACTTCTCAGGGACAGAGAGAGGGGTGGAGGATGGTACCCCAATCCAGGTCCCAAGTTTTCAAGATGCTATTTCTGATACGGTTTTTGGAAAGTAACTGTGTCCCTTCACATCAGGATGCAGCTCCAGTAACAGCAGGGGAGTTGAGACCAGGAAATTTCCCAGTGGTCCTTGGCCAGAACACAAATGACCCAGCTGACAGAGAGGGGGGTGTTTCCCCAGGCTGCTGGGAGATGGGGAGCAGTTATGGGAAAGCTGCTGGGAAGAGGTGCAGCTGGTCAAAGGGTAAACACAGCTAGCCCAGAGAGCAGGGAGCGCAGGGGGGAGGGATAGCGCAGTGGTTTGAGCATTGGCCTGCTAAACTCAGCATTGTGAGTTCAATCCATTTAGGGCTCTGGGGCAAAAATTGGGGATTGGCCCTGCTTTGAGATCCCTTCCAACCCTGATATTCTGTGATCACAGCCCTCTGGGAACAGGGAAGGGGAAAAACAGGGTAACCCTGAAAGGGGAGCTGGATTGCCTACATATGTACAGTCCTGGGGTTGGGAGATCGCTCCCCAAAGGGCCAGCCAATGTGCAGGATCCCCCTGGACCCTTATCTTGCCAGAGCCTGAGATATCAAAATGCCAGAAATAGGATTAAATTAAGAGTCCACACAAAGGGAAACACTGGAGGGAAAGAGAAGCCTGTGACTGATTACATGGGAGAGCCAAAGGACACCATGGGTAATGAACAAACTAAACTCAAACTACACTAACTGAAAAGAGGGGTGTGGTATCAAAAAGATACTTGTAAACACCCATCTGTGATATAAATTTTGGTATTAATGTGAAGTTTTGGGGATACGAATTTCAACACAGATGTTAAACCTTTTGAGAATGCTACTTTTCAATTAATACCTGTAAACGGGTTTAAACCTTATCACAGCAGAGAAAACATAAAAAAAACCCCTGGTTTGCGGTGTGTGAATGGGGAAACTGAGTCACGCTGCCTCATGGCCTTAATGGCTGGATGCCAAGAGAACTATAACAACAAACTACCTTTCAGATCAGTAAACTAAGAGGGGAGGTGTGATGCTCTGTACCTCGGGGGAACATCCTACACACCAGGTTCATCTTTAGAAAATGATTGTGTGGTATGCAATGCAAAGTTTGTCATGTTGGGTGCCTTCGGAAGGCTCATAATGAACTGAGCATGGTTGTTATAGTGATGTTATAAATTTCATCTTAATAAAATTATTAAATTGTTACAGTATAGTTACAATTTTATATATATAGTTATGAGGCTGAAAATATATCCTCCTTGCTTAAAGCAAGCCCATGCAAAAACTCTCCAAGAACAGAGAGGCAGTTCACACCTCGTTAGGGCATGGATGGGACCTGCTATGCAAGTGGAGAGCTGCATAAGGAGGCTTTCATCCCCAAGCCCTTTACCACCCATCAACCCCTAACCAGGGGGTGAGGCTATTCAGGGAGAACAAGGCTTTAAAAAGCCCTCTCCTAAGGGAGGAGAGAAGTTAGAGAACAGGAGCAGCTCTTGTGAGTTTTGCAAGGCAGGTAACCAGATGAAGGAGGAGCAGGTCCATGACCCTTGGGGTGAGTTTTTTCTCTGTGGGGTGGGTTTGGGTGTGTGTGTGTGTGTGGTGTAGTGTGGTTGCTGCTTCAATGAAGGCTATAGTGTGGTCTGTTTTTTGATGGAACTTGTGCTGGGCCTAGTGGCCTGCTAGGAAAGTTGAGAGCTTCTTAAGGAGGCTGTAATGGCCAAGCCCTTGAGCATCCATCAACCCGTAGCAGGGTTTGGGGCTCCTCAGGGAGAACGAGTCTTCAAAAAGCCTGCTTCTAAGGGATGAGGGACGCTTGGGAACAGGAAACTTTCAGCCCATTGGGTGAGTTTGTGGTTGTGTGTGGTTGTGTGTGTGGTGTACTTGGCTTGTTTGAGGGAGCCTGCGCTGAGCCTAGCGGACTGCAATGCCAGGCTGAGAGCATGTTCTCAAGGCTTTCATCCCCCCATCCCTGTAGGACCTGCCAACCCTTCACTCGGGGCTTGGGCTAATCGTGGAGAACGAGTCTTTAAAAAGTCTGCTCCTAAGCGACCAGAGGAGCTAGGGAACAGGAGCAGCTAACCTGACTTTTGGGAGGCAGTTCTCCAGGTGAAGGAGGAGCGACTACGTGACCCTTGGGGGGAGTTTGTTGTGTGTAGCATAGGTGCTGACTAGTGGATGCTTTGGAGGAGGTGGGGGGGTGTAGGGGGTGTGTGTGTGGGGGGGTGTGTGTGTGCTTGGGGAGGGAGGGTGAAGGGGGCACTCTGCCAGTTTTGGGGGCATTTATACTGCACACGTCTATTCTATTCTAGTTACTGAATGTGTCTCTCATTGTTATCTTTACTATTTTAAAAATTAAGTTGTTTTGAACTACATAATTACACTACTATGAATTACAGTAGATTAAAATCATTGCAATTACTTAAAAGCGGTCTTCACCTACATCCCAGTTTGAAGACATTATGGATCACTGTCGCTTTCTGGATGAAAGGGTCAGCAATCTTATTTACATCTAGGTCCCTTGGTATTGTTTTGATGCATGTTAAGCCCAGCTACGTTATTCAGTTGCGTCTGTCCCATTGATGACTGGAGATAATTCTGAAGTCTTCTGAAGCTGAAGAATGAGTTCAGGATGATAGAGGCACAGCGAGAAGGCTTCTTATACATTTGCAGTAAGCTGGAAACACAGTGCTTCCGGAGTACTGCAAATGACTCCAAGATCTTTCTTGAGGGGTAGCAGCTAATTTAGGCACCATCATTTTGGATATATAGTTGGGATTATATTTTGCCAGGTGCATTACTTTGCATTTAACATCGAATTTCATCTGCCATTTTGTTGCCAGGTCACCCAGTTTCGTGAGATCCTTTTGGCACCTTAGAGACTAACCAATTTATTTGAGCATGAGCTTTCGTAAGCTACAGCTCGTAGCTCACAAAAGCTCCTGCTCAAATAAATTGGTTAGTCTCTAAGGTGCCACAAGTACTCCTTTTCTTTTTGCAAAGACAGACTAACAGGGCTGTTACTCTGAAACCTGAGATCCTTTTGTCGCTCTTTGCAGTCTGCCTGGGACTTAACTATCTTGAGTAGTTTTTTGTATCATCTGCAAATTTTGCCACCTCGCTGTTTACCCCTTTTCCCAGATCATTTATGAATCTGTTGACTGGGTCCCAGTACAAGCCCCTCAGGGAAACCACTATTTACTTCTCTCCATTCTGGAAATGGACCATTTATTCCTACCCTTTGTTTCCTATCTTTTACTGGAGCGCCTGGGAATGCTTTCATGATCTAGCCATCCTTAACTTAATTTAAGATTACAAAAGGCTTGTAGTTAATCACCCTGCCTCTGTTTACAATCAAACTCCCTGCCCAAAGGGCAGAAGTTGTTCGCAGCACAGAACTGATCACATTCTACATTGAAGCTCTGGCTCCTGAGTGCTGAGCACCCGCAGAGTCAGCACCTATGGTCCCTGGCTTGTCCGTTGTGTGCTTGCTGCTTGACGGAAGTATATAGTGTGGTCTGGTCGTTTGAGGGACCCTGTGCTGAGCCTGGAGACCTGCTAGGCAAGTTGAGAGCTTCTTAAGAAGGCTTTGATGGCCAAGCCCTTTGGTGGGTGCTAACTCTTAATCGGTGGGTGGGGCTCCTCAGGGAGAAGAAGACTTTAAAAAGCCTGCTCCTAAGGGACCAGGGGAACTAGGGAACAGGAAAGTTTTGAGGGAGATTAGAGGGGAGTGGGCGGGGGGGGGAGGGAGAGGAGAAGATAAGTTTAAAGAATGTTAATGAAGTTTAAGTAAATAAAACCCCCCTGATGAAAACAAAAACAAGAAGAAAGGAAAGAGCTGCAGGAGTAAAAAGAGAATGCAGGCAGAAGTCCAGCAACAGAGTGGGGGCTATCCAGTTTATTGCACTGAACGTAGGATGTATGATTACCTGGCCTACAGGCCGGCGGCAGACTGCTACAACATGGCACACAATGCAGTAAGTTGTTGGACCATCTCTTCCTGGCTGTAGCTCTGAGGGAGTTGAGTGGGATGGGGGATAGAATCCTTCAGTGACTTTGACCGCCTTGTAGACAGGCTCACTAAAGACCTGTCTGCAGAAATTCCATCGGGGAAGAATGGAAATCAGGGGAACACAGCGAATTCTCACAGAGCCCCTGCGTCTAGATATAACTACAGCCAGGAAGCCGGGAGAAGAAACACCTGAGTCACCGCTATGATCCGACAGCAGATTCCAGGATTCAGAAGCAATAATGGTCAAACCGTCCGAAGGCTATGAGGGAGCTTCTCGGACGGGCCCTCATCCTACCGTGCCATCCCATCCGAGAGACTCTTCTCATACTCCATGGCTGTGTTTGACCGTGTAGTCCCGAACGATACGCAGCGTTCAAGATGGTTTTCGCCCCTGCCCCAGCTCAGCCATGAAGTGGTGCTGGAAGAAGTTGACTTTACAGCACAGGAAATAGTGACAGACGCATGAAGACACACAGGAGAGCCCCAGGAAAGGACAGCATTTGGTACGACAACTCCTGAAAAATACAGATCGTGGTTTCCTGGTGCTAACTGCTGTGGCAAAGGTACCTCTCAACAAGGCAAACAGCTCCATAAGGCAGCTGGCGAAGAAGAGGCTGTCACTCCCTTGGAGGGCTAGTAACGAGCACAGGTAGGGAGGCACCAACATCCCTCGAAGGGGTGATGTGTCTGACGCTGCGGCGATCACTTGCGCGTTCCATCTTTCGATGTGCCTGGATGCTACGGTGAGGAACCTTGTGGCGAGTGCTGTGCGTGACATCATCGGGAAGCGAATCGCCGTGGCCCCTTCCAGCCAAGAGGTCGCCTGGAAGCCGTATTTGGAAGAGACGGTGGAGTCTTTGCTCCACTTTGGACTCATGCCTGCAATGCAACACAACAGCTGGAAAAGCATATCGGCAGCTACTTGATGTGGTGTGAGGAACGTCGGGAGCTGGGAGTCCTGCTGCCACGGGTCAAGAACACCGAGCGCACCATCATCACTCCGAGAGCGAGAACCATGCTGGAGAGGACCCTGGAGGATGCCATCCATGGGTAGTACATGGAAAACCGGAGATGGAAGAAGACGCTTTTCATCCAAGCAGAGTCGTAATTTGGGGGAACCAAGTTGATTTTATTTGGAATAGAGTCTACGTGGGGGCGTGGTGCTGGAACAGGTACTAGGCTTATAGCTACGATGCCGGGCAGAGGAGCCTGTCGACTGCACGCCCTGTGGGTCCCAACAGCCGGCTCTGCTCAGCCTGCAGAGCAGACTTCACTTTCCCCTCTCTAGGGTCGGCTGTGGAGCGATGGCGCCACCTGCTGGTTCGGATTTCAAAGCTTGGTAGAAAAATAAACAACTGCAAGGGCGGGGGAAGCAACTCTCTCACTGAGTGCCTGACAGGGGTAAATCGATCCCCACAAAAAGAGAGTGAATGGAAGAGTAACGAGGAGCACTTCACAGTGGGAAAGCCTGCCACAAGCACTAGATCATGTACGCTCATCACAAAGCTCCTGTGGATGAGCTTAATCTTCACGCTGCAGGCTCCCACCCCTGTTAAGTGGCCTGTCCCAAGTCACAGCCTAAGAAGGAGACGGTAAGTATCATGAGTTAGAATTTTTATAGTAGGTTTGGAAAAAAAAAAAAAATCAGGACGGGGACCTCTGGGTACATCAGGACACCTAGTGCCTTCACATGGTCTCACAAATCAAGATCCATGGAACATATGTTGGGTGGGGAGAAGAATACAACCAAGTCTAATTAATTGACACAGTTGTTTAATCCGGGTTCTAAAAAGTAAGTATCACTTCATCAGATGCATGGAGTGAAAAATACAGGAGGCAGGTATAAATATACAGCCCATGAAAAGATGGGAGTTGCCTTATCAAGTGTGTGGGGGGGGGGGGCGGGGGCGGTCAGTGCTAACGAGGCCAATTCAATCAGGGGTGGATGTGGCCCATTCCCAACAGTTGACAAGAAGGAGTGAGTATCAACAGAGGGAAAATTACATTTTGGAGTGACCCAGCCACTCCCAGGCTTTATTCAGGCCTAATGTGATGGTGTCAAGTTTGCAAATTAATTCCAGTTCTGCAGTTTCTCGTTGAAGTCTGTTTTTGAAGTTTCTGTCTTTGAAGAATGGCTGCTTTTAAGTCTGTTTGTTGAGTGTCCAGGGAGATTGAAGCGCTCTCCTACTAGTTTATGAGTGTTACAATTCTTGATGTCTGATTTGTGTCCATTTTATTCTTTTGCATAGACACAGTCCGGTTTGGCCTATGTACATGGAATCAAGTCCATGCAAGTTAAGAAGGAAGGTAGGATACATCTGGGGTCAAAGAAGGAAGGTAGGATACATCTGGGGTCAGGCTTAAGGCACGTCGGTTACAAGGCTCACGAGATACATACATAGTATGTAACCAGCATACACCCAGATTGGGGTGTGGGAGTTCTTAAAGCATCAGTGATATGCCACCCAGAGAATATAGTGAGAATCCAAGTCAGTACTGGGTGTACCAAATTCAACTAATTCTATTTTTTAACCACAATAGTCTCCCCAAGGGGAGGTGCACCGTTCCTGGAGGTACTGCAATACCAGGTCGATGCGTGGAGTGGATGGAGCAAGCTCCTATTCCATCTCCCTGTTCCAAAAATCCATTTAATATATAGTCCTCAGATAGAGGACGTATCAGATATTAAACTGATAAGAACAGATACTACACTTGATCTTAGCCAAAAGGCCGAGAAGCGATAACGATATGCTGAAAAACGAGGCAGCCCTACCTCTGCCACAGCTTTCTATGTCACCACGAGGAGCTCCCAGACAGGGACCAAGTGCCCTCAATGAGACTTTGACAACTAGGAAACTCTCAGTGACAATCGCTCCCCCTAAATGACTCCAATGTAATAATTCAAGCAAGAACTCAACACACAATTCTGCTCAAGGACCGAGAATTCTTTCAGTCTGGTTACTTGGGTTCATCTCGCTGCTTTCCCTGGCTGCTGCCGCATACTCCTAAATTGCATAAACCCACCCACTTCCTGTGACGTACTCAGTCACTGTTAACTCTTGCAGCAAAACAGATCAAAGAAAATGTGAGCAAGCGCTATCCGGCCGGGGTGGCCAAACCGCGTGCGGCTCTTTTACAGTTACAGTGCGGATCCTGGAGCTCCACATTTCCCCCTACCCGTTCTCCACACATTGGGGGCGGAGGGAAATGTGGAGCTCCAGGATCCGTACTGGGGGTGGGGAGCTCAAGGTTTCTGCCCTGCGGCAGGGTAGTGGGGCTAGGGGCTTCTGCTAGAGGAGACTGGTGCCTGCCACAGATAGCTCAGTGGTTTGAGCATTGGCCTGCTAAACCCAGGGTTGTGAGTTCAATCCTTGAGGGGGACATTTAGGGATCTGGGGCAAAAATTGGGGATTGGTCCTGCTTTGAGCAGGGGGTTGGACTAGATGACCTTCTGAGGTCCCTTCCAACCCTGATATTCTATGATACACTTTCGCTGCACAGAATGCTTAGGGCAGATTGCTTTTGTTGCAGCATTTTCTAGGCAGACTTCTCTCTTCGTGTTCCCTTCGCTCTCCCCAAGGACCGCTCATTTATCTTGAGAAAACACAGAGGACGCACACAGTGACAACAAGCCAAAGAGAGAATAGTAATCTTTAGACAGGCATGGAGAGAGTGAGGAAAATCTAGCCTATAGTCAAGCAAATATAATAACTAGCCTATAAATCTTATATGCACATGGTTTGAAATAACTTGCTCACCAAGTACTCAGGATATTTTGATACAGATAGATCTAGATCTTCCTTCGCTTCTCTCAAAACCCTCTATTTATCCTTTCGTCAGCACTCTGATATTTACTGTGAAGTTTCCCAAAACTGATGGAGGGAAGCCAAAACAAATGTATCCTCCTCAAGATCCGCTCGACTCAAGTCCATAAGACGATCGCCTGCAAGCTCAGGCACGTGAAACGTGGATGGCTCATGAAGCAGAAAGCGGCGTGCGCACTAAAATACACTATTGTACGGATCAGAAGAAAAAAAACAGGAACGAAGGCACTATACGACTCAACGTGCTGGACCGTAAACCAAAGACGGCGCCCTTCCGGGTATTACCAGCCAAGGGGGACGCTACCCATGACCTCGCTCCTAGGACGAGTCCCGTACGAGTATGAGCTTGGCAGGATTGCTTCCTGACACTGCCGTCTCTGACCTCACATTTCCTCCCGATTTTTACTGGGGCTGAGGTTATTTATTTAAATGAGTTCTGAAGGCACGGTCAGAATTTTACCAGTAGCAGCTGGCCGACAAAACGCTGCCTTAGGAGACTGACAGCAGACTTAATTGTAGAAATACTAATTTTACAAGTGCAATTCCCCCTTCCCTCAGCCCTGGCCTCGCACCTGTCAGTAATGAACAATTAGTAAAGGGTAAGGGTTTTTGTCTAGCCAGATGTGTATATTTGTCATATGTGAACGAAAATCTCCTCCTCTTTTTCCCTTATCTCCTTTATTTATTTATCAACCGATTGTGATAAAATTTGAAATGGAGTCAGTTTTTTCTTTTTTAGAGGCTTCTCCTATTGCGAGGCCCTAAGCTGTTCCTTAGTTAGCTTATGCCTTAAACCGGCCCTGGCCCCTGTGCTCTACGGTAGCCCCAATGCTCTTTTCTGCTCTCCCATAACTCTCTCAAACAGACAATCAGGCTTGCCTAAGGTACTTACTCTCTTGCAGTACCAGTCCAGTTCCTTGCTGACTCTTGTCTAACCACTGCCCATACACCCTATCCTGAGCTGATTCCGTTCCCAACGCTCCCGCTCAACTCAGGAAAACCAAGAATTAAGAGGTAAGCTGTGCAGGGAAATCCTGTTGAGGGTAGTTTTCTGGTGGTGGGGTGGGTGGCACGACGCATTCCAAAGCATGGAGTAATAGAGACAAATACCTAAATTAGATATAAAAATAGAGCTGGATAAATTTAAGAGTGGGATTGTATTATGTGAGAACAAGGCTTCCAAAAGCCAACTCTCAAGTCTTAAATGGCCGGCCCTGGGACGGCTGCTCCCTTTGCCCCCTCCCGCCCCCGTTGGCGGCTTGACGGGGGGAGGGAAGGGGGAAGAAGGGTTCGTACCGGCAGGGGCACCAACGGGGAAGGCGCAGGGACGTTAAAGCACTGTTGCGGCAGCGCTTTAAGGACCGTCCTTTGCCGTGGCAGCGCTTTAACATCGCCGCCCCTTCGCTCTTCTCTTCCCCCCTCACTGTCGGCGGCCCCGCCAGTGCCGGCCCTACCAGCAGGGCCGTGGACGGGGGGGGCAAAAGCAGCAAGCAGCGCTTTAATGTGGGCTGTGTATGGGCGGGTACCGTACCCCATACCGGCTCCCTTTCACCCCTGCCTGCCCGCCCGCCCGGGGACCGACTCCAGCGCTGTTTGAGGCTGGGTCTCTCCCTCCGCCCCACCTTCCATCCCCGGGCACCCTTCGGCACCACTGGCAGCGGGGTGGCTTCCTGCCTGCTCGCTCCACATGGCTGCCGGCCCCGGTCTGCGGCCCCTGGGCGGAGTGAGCAGGGTCTGTCCACACACGCTCCTTCTGCCCCAAGCGCCCCTGTGGCCAATAGGAAGCTGCAGGGGCAGAGCCTGGGGGCAGCAGCGCGTGGAGGCCCCCCCTGGCCCAGGAGTCCCAGGTAAGCACCACACACCCCCACCCTCTCCCTCTGCACCTCCTGCCACGTCCTGTGACGTACTCCGTGACCGTTAAGTCTGGCAGCAAAACAGATCAGAGAAGAAGTGCGCAAGCGCTGTCCGGCGGGGGGGGAGGGGGCAAACCACACACGGCTCTTTTACGGGTACAGTCCGGCTCCTGGAGCTCCCCATCCCCCCGCCCGTTCTCCACCGTCCAGACGGGGGGAGCTCGGGCTGCCCTGCGGCAGGGTGGGGGGGCTAGGGGCTTCTGCCGGAGGAGACCGGCGCCCGCTGAGAGCGGGGGGCCCCCCCTTCAGCTCCCAGGATTTAGCTCTGCCGGGAGAAACAGCAGCCCACAGCTGGGGGCGGCCGGGCGGGGGCCTCTGCTTCCGTGGCTTGGGGAGAGGCAGCAGCTCACCCCGCGGCTCCCGGCTGCTGCCTCTCCCCAAGAGTGAACCCGCCCGGAGCAGTCGCAGGACGTCCGAGCGCGGCCACGGCCAAGGACGGTCCTTAACGCGCTGTCGCGGCAGTGAGGTCACGTCGCTGCCCCTCCCTGGTGGCTGCTGCGGCAGGAACCCCCGGCCCTTTAAACCGCCACTGGCGCCCCGGTGGTGTGGCTCAGGCGGCCTGAAGGGCGGGCTGGGGGACGCTGACCCCCCTCCCAGCCCAGCCCCGCCCCTCCCGGGGGCCGGAACTGGCCCCAGCCCACATACAGGTAAGTCTGCAGAGTTACTGTCACCCCTGGCCAGGAATATTCCTGGTGCCCAGGCACTACGGGCCCATAGAACTGGCCGCCTATGCGCACTATAGATTTCAGTAAGCACCCCCCCCTGCCCCCCCCTCACACACACAATCCCCAAAACAATACCAAGGGACCTAGATGTAAATAAGATTGCTGACCCTTTCATCCAGAAAGCGACAGTGATCCATAATGTCTTTAAACTGGGACGTTAGTGAAGACCGCTTTTAAGTAATTGCAATGATTTTAATCTGCTGTAATTCATAAAAATGTAATTATGTAGTTCAAAACTATTTAATTCTTAAAATAGTAAAGATAACAATGAGAGACACGTTCAGTAACTAGAATAGGATAGACATGTGCAGTATAAATGCTGACAATTGCTTCCCCCCAAAACTGGCAGAGTGCCCCCTTCACCCTCCCTCCCCAAGCACCCACACCCCTCTTCCAAAGCACCCACCAGTCAGTGCCTGTGCTACAGACAACAAACTCATCCCAAGGGTCACGTAGTCACTCCCCCTTCACCTGGAGAACTCCCTCACAGAGCTCTCCTGTTCCCTAGCTCCTCTGGTCACTTAGGAGCAGGCTTTTTAGAGACTCGTTCTCCATGATTAGCCCCAGCCCCGAGTGAAGGGTTGGCAGGTCCTACAGGGATGGGGGGATGAAAGCCTCAAGAACATGCTCTCAGCCTTGCATTGCAGTCCGCTAGGCTCAGCACAGGCTCCCTCAAACAAACCCAGCACACCACACACACAGACCACAAACTCACCCCATGGGCTGAAAGTTTCCTGTTCCCAAGCGTCTCTCATCCCTTAGGAGCAGGCTTTTTAAAGACTCGTTCTCCCTGAGGAGCCCCAAACCCTGCTAAGAGTTGATGGATGCTCAAGGGCTTGGCCATCACAGCCTCCTTAAGAAGCTCTCAAGTTTCCTAACAGGCCACTAGGCTCAGCACAAGTTCCCTCAAATGAACAGACCACACTATATCCTTCATTGAAGCAGCAACCACGCTACACCACACACACCCATACCACAGAGAAGAAACTCACCCCAAGGGTCATGGACCTGCTCCTCCTTCATCTGGTTACCTGCCTTGCAAAACTCACATTAGCTGCTCCTGTTCTCTAACTTCTCTCCTCCCTTAGGAGAGGGCTTTTTAAAGCCTTGTTCTCCCTGAATAGCCCCACCCCCTGGTTAGGGGTTGATGGTTCCATGAAAGTTCCCTTATGCATGCGAAAGTTTCACAGCCACTGGGGATCGTCCCAGATCCGCAACACTATGCGGTCCCACCAGTCTGTGCTTGTTTCCTGAACCCAGAATCGGTGTTCCACAGCATGAACCTGCCCCATTAGCACCATGATGCATGCATTGGCAGGGCCCATGCTTTCAGAGAAATCTGTGTCCATGTCCTGATCACTCACTTGACCGCGCTGACGTCGCCTCCTCGCCCGGTATCGCTCTGCCAGGTTCTGGTGCTGCATATACTGCTGGATAATGCGTGTGGTGTTTAATGTGCTCCTAATTGCCAAAGGGAGCTGAGCAGCCTCCATGCTTGCCTTGGTATGGCAGCCGCACAGAGAAAAGGCGCAGAACGATTGTCTGCCGTTGCTCTGACGGAGGGAGGGGCGACTGACGACACGGCTTACAGGGTTGGCTTCAGGGAGCTAAATTCAACAAAGGGGGTGGCTTTACATCAAGGAGTATTTCAGGCAGGACTTCACGGAGGGTTCCAATAAGAAATGGTGCACCTAAGTTATTGTTCTTATTGGAACAAGGAGGTTAGTCTGGCCTCTGATACATGGCTAGATTCACCTCGCTGCACCTTCTCTGTGAGTGACTGCAGTGTGACCTAGAGGAATGAGTCCCCTAGACGGGGGAGGAGGCAAATGAGTACAAAACAGATCTGGTCTATTTCTTGTTTTGATCCACTCCATCTATCTTTTACATCTTTGGCTGGCAGCAGACGGTGCAGAAGGACTGCATGCCATCCACATCTCATGGCTGCTCAGCAGAAGATGGTACAGTACGACTGCTAGCCATCCTCATCTCTTGCCTGCCCAGCAGAAGATGGTACAGTACGACTGCTAGCCATCCGTATTGCCTGCCTGCTCACCATAAGACGGTTCAATAGGACTGACTGCAGGACTAAAGATAATGACCTGGTCAAGTCACTCCAAATTTAGTCCCTGCGCCCATGTCTGCCCAGGCGCTCCCCGCCAACGGGGCCAGGAGCACCTCGGACATGACTATGACAGCTACCAGTCGTACTGCACCGTCTGCTGCCAGAAGGCAATGGGTTGCTGCTACTGTGTAGCAATGCCGTACCGCGTCTGCCAGCACCCAGGAGACATACGGTGATGGTTACCTGAGCGGGCTCCATGCTTGCCGTGGTATGGCAGCTGCACAGGTAATTCAAGAAAAAAGGCGCAAAATGATTGTCTGCCCTTGCTTTCACGGAGGAAGGGAGGGAACGGGGGCCTGACGATATGTACCCAGAACCACCTGTGACAATGTTTTAGCCCCATCAGGCATTGGGATCTCAACCCAGAATTCCAATGGGCAGTGGAGACTGCGGGAACTGTGGGATAGCTACCCACAGTGCAACGCTCTGGAAGTCGACTCTAGCCTCGGTACTGTGGAAGCGCTCCGCCGAGTTAATGCACTTAATGCACTTAGAGCATTTTCTGTGGGGACACACACACTCGAATATATAAAACCGATTTCTAAAAAACCGACTTCTATAAATTCGACCTTATTCTGTAGTGTAGACATACCCTATATCCTTCATTGAAGCAGCAACCACACACACACACACACAGAAGAAACTCACCCCAAGGGTCATGGACCTGCTCCTCCTTCATCTGGTTACCTGCCTTACAAAACTCACATTAGCTGCTCCTGTTCTCTAACTTCTCTCCTCCCTTAGGAATGGGCTTTTTAAAGCCTTGTTCTCCCTGAATAGCCCCAACCCCTGGTTAGGGGTTGATGGGCGGTAGAGGGCTTGGGGACGAAAGCCTCCTTATGCAGCTCTCCACTTGCATAGCAGGCCCCATCCATGCCCTGACGAGGTGTGAACTGCCTCTCTGTTCTTGGAGAGTTTTTGCATGGGCTTGCTTTAAGCAAGGAGGATACATTTTCAGGCTCATAACTATATACATGAAATTGTAACCATACTGTAACAATTACTATAATATCACTGGTTTCAGAGTAGCAGCCGTGTTAGTCTGTATTCGAAAAAATAAAAGGAGGACTTAGAGACTAACCAATTTATTTGAGCATAAGCTTTCGTGAGCTACAGCTCACTTCATCGGATGCAGTGAGCTGTAGCTCACGAAAGCTTATGCTCAAATAAATTGGTTAGTCTCTGAGGTGCCACAAGTCCTCCTTTTCTTATAACATCACTATAACAACCATGCTCAGTGCATGATGAGCCTTCCGAAGGCACCCAACATGACAAACTTTGCATTGCATACCACACAATCATTTTCTAAAGATGAACATGGTGTGTAGGGTGTTCCCCCGAGGTACAGAGCATCACACCTCCCCTCTTAGTTTACTGATCTGAAAGGTAGTTTGTTGTTATAGTTCTCTTGGCATCCAGCCATTAAGGCTATGAGGCAGCGTGCCTCAGTTTCCCCATTCACACACAGCAAACCAGGGGTTTTTTTTTATGTTTTCTCTGCTGTGATAAGGTTTAAACCTGTTTACAGGTATTAATTGAAAAGTAGCATTCTCAAAAAGTTTAACATCTGTGTTGAAATTCTTATCCCCAAAATATAACATTAATACCAAAATTTTTATCACAGATGGGTGTTTACAAGTATCTTTTTGATACCACACCCCTCTGTTCAGTTAGTGTAGTTTGAGGTTAGTTTGTTCATTACCCATGGTGTCCTTTGACTCTCTCCCATGTAATCAGTCACAGGCTTCTCTTTCCCTCCAGTGTTTCCCTTTGTGTGGGCTCTTAATTTAATCCTATTTCTGGCATTTTGATGTCTCAGGCTCTGGCAAGATAAGGGTCCAGGGGGATCCTGCACACTGGCTGGTCCTTTGGGGAGTGGTCTCCCAACCCCAGGACTTACATATGTAGGCAATCCAGCTCCCCTTTTGGGGTTACCCTGTGTTTCCCCCTCCCAGCACTGAGTCCTTCCCTGCCCCCTAGAGGGCTGTGATCATAGAATCATAGAATATCAGGGTTGGCAGGGATCTAGTCCAACATCCGGCTCAAAGCAGGACCAATCCCCAATTTTTGCCCCAGATCCCTAAATGGCCCCCCTCAAGGATTGAACTCACAACGCTGAGTTTAGCAGGCCAATGCTCAAACCACTGTGCTCTCTCTCCCCCCTGCGATCCCTGCTCTCTGGGCTAGCTGTGTTTACCCTTTGACCAGCTGAACCTCTTCCCAGCAGCTTTTCCATAACTGCTCCCCGTCTCTCAGCAGCCTGGGGAAACACCTCCCCCCCCCCCCGTCAGCTGGGTCATTTGTGTTCTGGCCAACGATCACCGGGAAATTTCCTGGTCTAAACTCCCCTGCTGTTACTGGAGCTGCATCCTGATGTAAAAAGACAGTTAGTTTCCAAAAACTTATCAGAAATAGCATCTTGAAAACTCGGGACCTGGATTGGGGTACCCTCCGCCACTCCTCTCTCTGTCCCTGAGAAATCAGCTCCAGGAGGTCAGTTACAGAGGTCCTTCTCAAAACCTGGGTCACAGGCTGAGTGCCTGGGTGCAGGGATGCTGAGCCAGCCATCCCCCTAGGGTCCTTAGCATCCTGCCCCAAGTGACTAATGAGGAGACACTCCTGTATCCCCACTATTCTTTCCCCAGTTTCCTCCTCTGGGCCCCCTCCTTCAGCTGCCAGCTAACAACGGGGACAGTTTCCTTAATGACTGAGGACACCTCTCCTGCCCCTGTGCCTGAAGGCATGTGGCCTTCTGCTGGAAAGGAGCTAGTCTCAGCCCCTCCCATACTTAGAAGCACCCTGCTTCCGTGTGTTACAGAAATCCTCACTCACCTCAGTGGTTTCTGAGATTCCCTGCTCTTTCTCTGGGACACATCTCTCTGCTCCCTAGAGCCGGGTTTCTCTCTGGTTCAGCTGCAACCTGGACAGTTGTCTCCCTGGCAGGCATTACCCCCCCATCCCTTCCTGATGTGGTGTTGCCTCCAGCTGCAGTGTAGGAGTTGGTCTCAACCACCCTCCCACCTAGAAGCATATGACTTCCCCCAGCTGCAGAAGAAGCAAGGGGACTCTCTCCCATTCTCTCAGAAGTTCCTGAGACCTTCCCCTTGGGGGGTCCCAGCATAAAATTCCCTCCTGCTGCAGGCAAATGCTTTAACCTGAGGTAGACAGAAAAAATCATTACCCAGGAGCAGGCCGAATAGGAGGTGTTCCATTACCCGCCCAGTCAAAACACCTTCCAAACCACATGGATTTTAGCTAGTGGTATGAGGGATCTGCTTTTGGGCACCCCCAGAATCTCTATTTGGCCAGGCAACATACTGGCCTTTGGGACCCCACACTGCTTAACCAGAGAGATCTGGGCCTCTGTATCCCTCTGCCCCAAGCATTACCTGCCATCAATTTGGACAGCCTTAACATGCTCCATATCTGGTTCTGCAGTGGCTAACCTCACAGAACCAATATGCAAAAAGAAAAGGAGTACTTGTGGCACCTTAGAGACTAACCAATTTATTTGAGCATAAGCTTTCGTGGGCTACAGCTGACTGCATCCGATGAAGTGAGCTGTAGCTCACGAAAGCTTATGCTCAAATAAATTGGTTAGTCTCTAAGGTGCCACAAGTCCCCCTTTTCTTTTTGCGAATACAGACTAACACGGCTGTTACTCTGAAACCTGTACTGCTGAAGTTATGAATAAGTTCTGAAGGCACAGTCAGAATTTTACCAGCAGCTGCTGGCCAATAAAATGCTGCTTTAGGAGACGGATAGCAGACTTACTCATAGAAATACTAATTTTACAAGTGCAATTATCTTTTTTCCCCTCAGCCCTGGCCTCCCACCTTGTCAATAATGAACAATTAGTGAAGGGTAGAGGTAGGTTATGGGTATTTGTGTAGCCAAATGTATATATTTTTGTCATATGGGAAAAAAGATTATCTCTAAATATCTCCTTTATTTATCAACTGATTTTAATAATATTTGAAATGGAGTTAAAAAAAAAAGACCCCTCACAGTGTGAGGCCCTAACCTGTAGTTTAGTTAGTTTATGCCTTAAGCCGATCTTCACCCCTACGCTATACGGTAGCCTCAATGCTCTTTTCTGCTCTCATATAACTATCTCAAACAGACAATCAGGCATACATAAGGTATTTAAAGTTTCTTGCAGTACCAGTCTAGTTCCTTGTGTAACCACGGTACGTACACCCTACCCAGAGCCAATTCTCTACTCTACTCCGCTCAACTCAGGCAAACAAGAATTAAAAGGTAAGCTGTGCAGGGAAATCCTATAGAGGGTAGTTTTCTGATGGTGGGGTGGGTGGCACGACGCATTCCAAAGCACGGAGTAGTAGGGACAAATAACTAAATTAGATATAAAATAGAGCTTGATAAATGTGAGTGGGATTGTCTTATGTGATTAATGCCTGTGATAGAGACTTGGATCGGTGGCCATGTGTTCCCTTTTGGTCCTAAATCTTATATTCAAAATCTCATGCTTCAGGGATTCAGACATACCCCTCCCCTGATGTATTCGAGGTTTTATTTTTTGTCTTTCTCCTAAAGCGTCTGAGATTGGCCATGGCTGGAGATGGGACATCAACTGGGATGGCTCACATGCTCACGGTCAAACTGAGCACCATTTTTTAGGTCAAGAAGGAATTTTACTGTAGGGGCTTTGGGTTTTTTTCAACCTTTCTCTGCAGCATAGGGTGTGGGTCGCTTGCTAGAATCATCTAGGTGTATCGCACCAAATCAATTCCCTACCTTTGCAGGGCCTCGGGCATTGGTGCACTTCAGTCCCTCCTATTCTTTGCCTGTGGCAGACACAGTTTAGTTTCTGGATGGCTGTAATACTTTAGTCTAATCCAGGTTAGTGGGCTCTTTGCAGGGGTAGCTGGGAGGGGTTTAGTGGTCTGGGATGTGCAGGACGTCCGATTAAGGTCAGAAGAAACCACCAGATCATGTGATTCACAGGGCCACAACCTGGTTCTTCTGCTCCTATAAATTACCCCTAATCTGGGCAAACCATTTACAGAGACTTTCCTAAATTAAAATAGTGAGGTTTTCTCCAGGGGAATGGGATGGAAAAATTCTCTCCTGGTAGGAGGTGGAAGAGAGAGAGAGAATGATCCTGACCACACAATCAATTCTGGAAGGTATACTAAATACCTACAGAGAATAAAAAAAGGAAGCAGCAGTTTAACTGACCTATGAACCATAAAGTAAAATCTGCAAGAGCAGCCTTTCAACTCAGAGGGCTAATAAGAATAAGCTACAACGAACCAACCAAAGAGAAGAGTTACAAATGAATGAAAACTATACCCATATTACAAACAAAATGTTAACATAGACAACAACACAACACATTTCTTTGCTGTTTTTCAGCTAGGACGTGTACCATTCCTCAGTTCAGTGCCCCCACCTCCCACAATGTAGTCTTATTTAGCCTCACCTGTTCCTGGGGGGTTTTCACACACACACACCCAGGCCAGCGCAGCTGGGCTCTTTACTCGTTTCTTCCCCCTCCCATCTTGTGAGACCGGTGAGGAGAGACTCTGCCAGCTTCTACCAGGGCTGACCTTCACAAGGCAGTTGGAGCATCTCGTGTCATCACCAGACAAGCTCCTGGCCTGTCTGAAATCCTCTCACGCGTGAAAAACTCATGAGATACCATTATTATGTCAGCCCCATCTCCATTGCCCCTGTGCAGGGAAATAGGGAGTGGGCCACAGTGGCCCCAATGCCGTTGTGGTCTGAGCAGCTCGGGTAACCGGAGCCTAAGTTAGAGCAGCCCTGAAGCACAACAGGGTTACTACGGCTGTGGCATGTTTGGCAGATGGACTGAACTCCCCTGCCAGGCATCAGAGGCATGTCAGAGATGATGTCACAATACTGGCTCCATTGGGTGCGGGGGGGGGGGGGGGCGCGCTGCAGGATGCCACGGGGAAATCAGAGGGCAGGTTTCGGTGGTCCCTAGGCCCCGTGGCTGAAGCCCAGTATCCCAATGAGCTGGTGTGGAGGGGAAGGGGGGTGAATATCTCTCATCCAGAAGGGGGAGCCCTAGCAGGAGTTAGCGTTCTATGTGCTGCTACTGCCTCTTTAAATGACAGCGCCTTCAGCCGTCGGCTTTGTGAATGACAAGTTTTCTGTCCAATAGGAGGGAGGGACTCGACCGGTCACCTGGATTGACGTCTACAAGAATCCAATAGATTGAGCGTGGCCGGAGGTCACCTATCGCTGATTGGCTGTGGCCGGGAGTATAAGACGAGAAGAGAAGGCGGGCGCGCTCCCTTTTCTTTCCCGGAGCCCTGGTGGGAGGTGGGTGTCCGGAGAGGGGGCGGCCCGCGAGGGACTCGGCCGCGCTCAGCCCCCGGCCGGGGAGGAGATCACGGGGATCCGGGCGAGTCGGCCTTACCCCGGGGCTCCCCGGCTTGCTGGGGCCCGCCGCGGCTCCCGGTGTCGCTAGGCCTCGGGCCTGGCCACGCGGGGCCGGCTCAGCACCGGGGCCGGGCTGATCCCGCGATCCCGATGGCCAAGGGGCCTCTTCGTCGCCTCTACGGGATCCCGTGAGGGGGCCCGGCCCCCCAGCGCGGGGCTGGAGGGAGCCGGGGGTGCCCGGGGCCCATAGACACCCCCCTGCTGGTGCAAGGGACACACCGACCGTCGGTTCCCCAGCTCCCCGGGGCCATCCCGCAGCGGCTCCGTTTTCTAAAACCCTGGAAACAGCCTCCACTCTAAGCCCCGCTTGATCGTTTGGGGGCCGGGCCGGGCCATCCCCTTATCGGGCGGGGGGCCGGAGGCCGGGGCATAGGCTGCGGTTGCAGAGGTCTGGCTGAACCCTGGTTTCCCGACCTTGTCTCCCGCAGGTAACAGCTTGTCTTTAAACCCTTCGTGGCAATCCTTGGAAGCACCGTCGAGATGCCCAGGGAAGACAGGGCTACGTGGAAGTCCAACTATTTCCTGAAAATCATTGTAAGTGTCTCCCTTGGGGTGTGTTCGAGACAGTCTGGACCTGGGGCTGGGATGGACTCTTGTCGCTCCTGGCTCAGTCTGCCTTGGCCGTTCTCTGGACTGCTCCTGCAAACGTGCACCCTGGGTTAATCCTAACGCAGCATAGATCCGTGGTGGCACATGGGGAGCTACAGAGTGAAGGGGGGCTGTTGTGTTTGACAGCAAGGCAGGAGCCAGCCTCATCATTCACACAGAGCTGCAGTTTGCAGAGGTTACGTGATGGAGGAGGAGCAAGCTGTGCTGGGACAGTGGGTCTCCATAGGCTGTAGTTCCACACTGTGGTTAATGGCTTGTGTAGCAATTTGCTCCATTGTATACCAATGAGGTGCAGCCCCCAGGCTCCTGGAAAGTTGCCAGTGAAGCTGCTGATTGGGCAAAAACTGAGTAGCACTATTGCAGCTGGGTCTAGAGCAGTGGTCCCCAAACTTTTCACAGTCATGCTTCCCTCTTACCCTTCCCCCGCCTGAGCCAGAGTGGGACTGGGGGTGGGGTGGGAGAACGCAGACAGAGGGGCCTCAGCTGAGGGCAGAAGTGGAGCTCTGGCTGAGGCCAGCAGATGCGGTGCCGGGCTAGGGAGTGGAGCAGGGTGGCGCTCCCTCCCCGCCCCCTGTAGGAGCTGGCTTGGGCCTCAGCTGTGTTCCCCCAAACATTCCTCCATGCCCACCCTCACCCCCAGTTTGAGTACCTCTGACCAAGAGCCTGGTACTCCACATTTCCCTGCTGGTGGCTGCTATTATGCAACTCTGAAGACTTTTCTAGATGTTACATCCAAATTTCATCAGAAGAGTCCTCAGTAGGCTCCTTCAAGTGATCTTTGGAATAGATACTTGCATAGCTGTTGTCTCTCTCTTACAATGAATATACCTGCCATTGGCAGGGTTTTGAACATTTTAAAAGCAATTGGGAAGCCTGAGTAAGGTCCCCAGAACACTTGAATCTGGAAAGAATTAAACCATGCTACTAAGAACAGAGTCCACTCCAATCACAAATAAATCCTTCAGAAGAGCCCTGTCAATGTTAGTGCTGCTTCTTAATTGAATATCATTTGTATTTTTAATGCCTCAATGTGTTCTGTAGCAGTGAGATACTATTCACAGTGACTGTGTAAGCAAAAGTAGCATCGGCAAAAGAGCCACACATCCGAGCCTCCTTAATGGATAGCATTATCAAGTTGTTGGCTCTTTACAAGGGATCCTTTCAAAGAAACTGCATTAACGTTTTTACAGGCATAAACATCACATCTCAGCTAAGCTCCTGGTACGTCCTGACTGTGCTTTATTTGCAGGGTTGAAATGCATCTCATTTAGCATGTTTGTCTCCCTTAAATGTGCCTTGGGACTCCTTTATTTCCTCTCTGGGGGTCATCAGAGAGCTGCTCGTATGTAATTTTTTTCAGAAAGAATTGCACTCTGCATTTTCTGTAGCATTGGGTTGGCAGCCTTGTAACCATATGTTTTAAACAATGGCTCGCTCCCTGTCAACCTAAAGAGCCTGAAAATTGGCACATCACGGTTGGTTTGGAGACTTGTGGGGGAAAGGAGGGAAGTAGCCGCAGAGTGGCAGATGGTGGGACAATTTATTTGATTAGTGCACATACTGGTTGCTGATTGGAATGCGTACCAATGTTGGCTGTTTAAGAGCCCTAGTCAGGTGAAAGGGTTTTTTGGTTGCTTTGGGACAGGTTCTGATTGGTAACATTGGGTCAGATTTCTCAGCTTAGCACACAGAAGCTCCCATTTATGCACCTAAATGGAGTTCCTGGGTGCTAAGCATTTGTGGAAATCTGGCCATTTCATTACGGAGCCTAAATGGGACCTAATGTTACTCTATACCCTGGTCTAGGTTTCTTTGTAAAACTCATTTCTTCTTTCTGTAGCAACTCCTGGATGATTATCCAAAATGTTTCATCGTGGGAGCAGACAATGTAGGATCCAAACAGATGCAGCAGATCCGCATGTCCCTGCGTGGGAAGGCTGTCGTGCTGATGGGGAAGAACACCATGATGCGCAAGGCTATCCGTGGTCATCTGGAGAATAACCCTGCTTTGGAAAAGTGAGTAAAATAGTATGATTCCACACCCTGTTTCCTGGGGAAGACTGTATGTTCTCTGGAAGAGTGAAACTGAATGATGCTGTCTTTCCGCCAGGCTCTTGCCTCATATCCGTGGGAATGTGGGCTTTGTGTTCACCAAGGAGGATCTGACTGAGATCAGGGACATGCTGTTGGCTAACAAGGTAAGGGAGGAGGACACTATTGTTATAGTGCGTCTACTCAGGGAGGTCTTGGGGCCTGATCTGAAGGAAGGAGAGAGTGTAACACTGAACGTTCTCTGTGGATGTGTGATTTTAGAATGAGCAAGAACTGGGAACCAGGCATTTCCTGTGTTATACTCAGAGTGCTGCCGTTGACTTGCTGTGACCTCAGTTTCCCCATGTGAATAACTGGGAGATGCTGATCTCACAGAAGTGCTGTGAGGATGAATTAGTGTCTATACAGTACTGTCTGAAAGCCAAGCATTATTTTGCTTTCTATTCTTGCACTGTCTTGTCAGGTGCCAGCTGCTGCTCGAGCAGGTGCCATTGCCCCTTGTGATGTCACTGTGCCAGCCCAGAACACTGGTTTGGGTCCCGAGAAGACCTCCTTCTTCCAGGCTTTGGGCATCACCACGAAGATCTCCAGGGGTACCATTGAAATCCTGGTGAGTGCAGAGCAAAGTTCAGTGTGCTTACTAGCAAGTAAAAGGTCATTCACAGCTATTTAGCTGCTCCTATATACTGGATGGCCCTGGTTGGACAGTTTGGCAATTCCACTGAAGTTGTGACTATAGATGTGTAGCTAGTTCATCCCTACATCCCCATGTCTTGTGCTGCTTTCCATGGCACAAGATCGATCCCCACCTTCTATTGAGGACTTTGGAGGCATGTCTCTAAAGCATCTTACAAGGAAAATAGCAGAGTAATGTGACAACAATAGGACATTGCATGACAAAGAAATCCTAATCAAATAGGAACCTGTCAGAGAGATTGGGCTGGATAAGTTCTTTCTGCCTCTTGCCAAGCTGGGTGGGAGCGCTGTCTGAGCAGCTGACCTCCCATCCCTAACCTCTCAGATTCCTTTACCAGATGGCAAAGCAGGTCTGATTTGCTGACTGAGAGCCTGCAAATGCCTTCATCAGTGGCCCACTCATTCATCTGTATGATTCCATGCTATAATTGAAGTGTACGTCATGGGCTTGATGCAGGAATGACTGGGTGAGGTTCTCTGGACTGTGTTGAGGAGGAGGTCAGACAAGATGACCATAATGATCCTATTTGGCCTGAAGAAGTGGTTTTTTTTACCCACAAAAGCTTATGCCCAAATAAATCTGTTAGTCTTTTAAGGTGCTCATTGTTTTTGTGGATACAGACTAACATGGCTCCCCTCTGCTATTTGGCCTTAAAATCTCCCCCAGCAGCCCTCTCCCTTGTAAAACACTCTTGGGAGGGGTGACCTGCTTACTCCTGAGGTCCTTTCCAACCCTGATATTCTATGATTCTGTCAAGAGCAGCATTGCCAGTCTCCTGCCCCTGCTTAGGCTTGGGAGGCCAGTGCTTTCCCTCCCTGTGAAATACAGCGGGTGTGGTAGCAAAGGGGAGCTGTGTGAGGACCTGGACTGGTATTTCACTGTGAGGCAATTTGAGGGAGAAGTTCCTTGCTCTCTAGCCATTCTTGGAGGTGGGGAAAGTGGGGCCTGAGGCTGCTTCTGAAGGCCAGGTGCCTATCGAGTTACTCCCCTTCATCAGTTCAGGTAAATCTAGATAGTGGCTAGTGTTGGCAGTGTTCTCATTTACTTGGAAGAGTTGGGAAAATAAAAGGGGTAACTTCTGCTAACTAGTGGTGTAGGTAATAGTGCATGTTCAGTAATGCGAGAGAGGAATTTCAAGTCCAAGTCTGTTAGCTTTGGCAAAGGGTTTTTGAAAAAAGATGAGTCTCTGAACAGTTTCAAGGAAGGTGAGGTTTTTGAAAGGCTTATCAGTGAGTATCGATCCATTTTTGACAAAACTGCCCTCACAAATTCAGACTATTTTAGGTAACTGCTGCTCTGTGAGGAATAGTAAGTATAAAGGTTAAGACATGTATAAAAACTTAGACATAATCTTAATGGCAGTGGTGTTGCTGCTCTACCTTCAGTAATCTTTAAAGCCAGATGTCTAGTTTGACTCCTGTGGAGAAGAAGGGTTTATTTAGTTCCTTCTAGCTGGGCACCCTGTACTTTGGGTATGAGAAACTCTGGTTTGAGTGGCTAATGGGGCAGCCTAGGTCTAGATGATGTGTTAAGTGTAGCTGATTCCATTTGCACGTCTCATAATTATGGACCTCGCTTTGAAATGTGCCATCTGCTGGGTGGGCTTTGCCTCATGCTTTGCTCAGCTGAGCTTTGAACTTGTTTTGATACAGAATCATTTGTGGGTCTAACTCCTTCAGTCCCATCTACAGATGTTTGTAATGGGAAGCTGAACCTTGTTGCGGCTCTGTGCCTGAGTTTTAACCCCTGTAGCAATTCGTTGCTCACTTTTCCCTCTTTGACTCTCAGAGTGATGTGCAGCTGATCAAGACTGGAGATAAAGTGGGAGCCAGCGAAGCGACCTTGCTGAACATGTTGAATATTTCCCCATTCTCCTTTGGGCTGATTATCCAGCAGGTGTTTGACAACGGCAGCATTTACAATCCTGAAGTGCTGGACATCACCGAGGAGACTCTGCACAGACGCTTCTTGGAAGTAAGAGTTGCTTGCCTGTGCTATATGCCCTGTCTACTTTATTCCGTGTAGTTATGGGGACAGATTAAGTGCTTGAGTATCTAATCTGAAGTTCAGGAGGGCTGTGTGTGTGGTTTTTTTTTTTCCCTTTTGAATTGTGAATGAGACTAGCACTGAATTCTAAAAGTGATTTTACAGCGCTACAGTCCTGAATAACAAGGTTATTGGCCTGGCATGGTCCCTTTAAAACTGGTCTGTGCCATTTCATTGCCCTCCAGAGTTGGGAGATCCAGATGCAAGTGTGTGTCAGCCTGCTGACCAGCACCCCAATTTTCCCAAGGTGTTTTGATGTTCCCTATTACCTTTGGAAAATAGAGGTTGTGCGAATCGTGGCTTTGCCATACAGTAGTCTTCTTGGTGGGTTGTAGCATTCATCCCTGAATGCTGGGAATTTTGATTTGCAACACAGATGTGTTTTCTACTGGGAGTGATGTTCCATTCTGTTAGCTATCTGTTATGTATGAAATGCAGAGAATACAAAATCTGGAAACCCCTTGTAACGAGTGTTAAAGTATGTGGTTAAGGCTGCCTCTTGTTTATCTCCCTTGCCAGAACCACGCAATTCTCTCACCCATAGTACCCTTTATTACGCTTGCACATATTGTTATTGATGGTTGTGTTTACTTGCAGTATAATTTTCAGAGCTGAATGCTTGGAACATGACTTTCTTTCCCTCTTCCTCAGGGCGTTCGTAACGTAGCTAGCATTTGTTTGCAAATTGGCTACCCAACCATCGCTTCTGTGCCTCACTCCATCATCAATGGGTACAAGCGAGTCCTAGCTGTGGCTGTGGAGACTGAATACACCTTCCCATTGGCTGAAAAGGTAAAGTGTGAGCGAGACAGACTGGAATAGATTGTGCGCGGACTTAAGGCTCACAAACTAGTCTTTGAGCCTGAGCCTTTAAAGATCTAGAAGGTTGTATGTTAGAGATCTGCACTGAAAAGAGGCCTTGAACAGCGTGAAGTGCATGTAACTGCATTGCAGCCGGGGGAATTCCTTGCTTTGTGGAGGTGCAGTTCTGCCTCTTCACCCCTCAATCCTAGGAGCAGTGTACTGGCAAGGAGGGTGTGGAGTGTGTTTTCTGAGAGCATCCCCGGTCCTCTTCTCATATGATAAGGCAACGTTGCCCTCCTCTGTTGGTTGTCTTCAGTTTGTTTGTATAATGCATCCCTTGGGTTGCTAGTAAGTTGCTTGCATGGCCTTTGGGGTTGCAAAGGTTGTGCTCCCTGCTCTTAATTCCTGTGGAGACCCACTAATACGCTATCAGTTTTCAGTCTGGCAATAGGATAGTAAATTGTGACCTGTTTGTTCCCTGAAATTACTATATACTTTTATCCTCTTACAGGTAAAGGCCTTCCTAGCTGACCCCTCAGCCTTCCTGGCTGCTGCCCCTGTGGCAGCTGAAGCTGCAGCTCCTGCTGCTGCTGCTCCAGCCAAAGAGGAAGTAAAGGAGGAATCAGAGGAGTCTGATGAGGACATGGGATTTGGTCTCTTTGACTAACCCCTACCACATGCTCACCACTTCATCAACTGGTTTAATTAGAGAAATAAAGTGCTATTTTACACCCTCTGTTGTGTGTTTATCTTGGGTGGGGTGGAGGAATCATCATGCATGAACTTTCCATTGGTGTGAAACTTAATATATGGATTTTGAATCTAAAGATGTACTTTTTTGATTTTGCCTTCAATCATAAACACTTACCAAAACAGCCATAAAATAATTTCAAGAAACCTTCAACTAACTTTCCCCTGCAGGTGAGAGCAAGAGGGATCTACACATATCAAGTACTAGTCATGTCACTTAATAAATTCTGCCTTGGCTACACTGGAATGTTACTGTGAATTAAAGTAGAGGGTGAATTTAAAGTGCAAGAGATATTCCAGAATCACTCTGAGTGGATGCTATAGTTATTCAGTTGTGTAGACAAGCCCTTAGGCTAGCAGGACTTGAGCTACTGTACTAAAAATAGCAGTGTGGATGTTGTGGGTCAGGTGCTTGCTCAGGCTTTGTCTTACGAAAACCCCTGGGTCTGAGCTCAAGTGGCTAGCCTGAGTGTCTGCTGGAGCCATGAGGCACAGTAAATGTGCTCAATGAATCACTGATAACTGCAGGCAAATAAACAGTGTCCCTGCCCTGAGGAGCAGTCTACATTAAATCGAATACACAATGAAAACTAAGGCCTTGGTTGATAAATTAGATAAGCAAGTGATGAGTGGATCAGTTTGGAGACGCAGTCTTATGAGGTTGCCTGTTGCAGCTTTGGAACTGTCTTCATGGGGCCAGCAGTGGAACATTCTCAGTTGCAGGTGTCACCGCAGTGTCTGGAACTTGATTGCTCTGGTGTGCTTCAGATTACGCTGTAAGATTTAGCAATTCAACAGTAAATGTTTTTGTTTTGCTGCCAAGTTAGGCCAGGTGTGTTCTGTATTTTATGAAGAATGAGCTGTTGTGATTTTTGGTGCTGTGATTCAATCATTATGTAAGATGCAGGCCAAAATGTTGAGCCAAAACAAATGCCTGATTTTCAGGGTTGTGGAATGTCACTCCTTTTAATTCAATGAGAATTGTAGCTGATTATCACTTCTGAAAAAATGACCCACATATAGGTCTGAATGTGGATTTAGGTGCATAACTATTATGTTTTGATACTAGGTTAATATTGGTTTCAGAGTAGCAGCCGTGTTAGTCTGTATTTGCAAAAAAGAAAAGGAGGACTAGTGGCACCTTAGAGACTAACCAATTTATTTGAGCCTAAGCTTTTGTGAGCTACAGCCCACTCACTTCCCGATGATGAAGTGAGCTGTAGCTCACGAAAGCTTAGGCTCAAATAAATTGGTTAGTCTCTAAGGTGCCACAAGTCCTCCTTTTCTTTTCGCGACCTTCACTCAGGTGCTCTGAAGATGGGATTAAACTCTGGCAGCAGGAACTGCCTTTTATGTTGGCCCTGGCAGCACCTCGCCCAAGGGGACCCGGATCCATGACTAGGTGCAACTTTACACCAGCAACTGAAGACGGCTCCTATTGCTACAAAGTCAATTTCAGAGTAACAGCCGTGTTAGTCTGTATCCACAAAAAGAAAAGGAGGACTTGTGGCACCTTAGAGACTAACCAATTTATTTGAGCTCAGGAAAGCTCATGCTCGAATAAATTGGTTAGTCTCTAAGGTGCCACAAGTCCTCCTTTTCTTTTTACAAAGTCAATATCTGCCTGAGTCAGCCCGTGAGCAGCGGCGCCCGGGTTTCCGAGGCAAGTGACCAGCAGCATCGCCGCGGATAAGGGAGGAACCATCAGGGGCAGGGAGCGGCTCGCCCGCTTGTGCTCGTGCACGGGGCCCCCGCTGCCCTGGTCGGAGCCCCCGGGCCGGCCGCTGTGGCCGAGCCTCTCCGGGCGCGTTCCGCTGGGTTTCCTTGCCGCAGGCGGCCGCTGTGTGCCCGGCGCTGGAGCTGGGGAAGCTGCGGGGGCGGAGCGGCCTCCGGGAAACGTGCAGCTCCCGAGGCCTCGCCGGGGCGGCCGCAGGCCCCAGCCCCGCTCACTCGGGGTCAGGCCCCGCGCTCCCGGCATCTCTATAGCCACGAGCCCCGCCTCCCGGGCGGGTCTGCGCGTGACCCGGAACTGAGCCTCGTGGTGCTTCCGGGGTCAGGCCGGCGCGATGGCGGCCGACACGCAGGTGAGTGCGGGGGGCTGGGCCCAGCCGTGGGGCTGGAGGCGGCTCCGGGAGAGGCGCTCCCGCGGGCCGGCCGTGGGGCGGGCTCCGCTCTGGGGCTGTCTGTCTCCGCGGCCCGGTTCCTCAGCTTGGCCGCGCTCGGGCGGCCGCGTCACGGGAGGTGGCGGTGGCTCGCGGGAGCCGGCCCCTGTCAGCGGGAGAAGGGACGTGGCAGTCGCGTCAGCCCCGGCCCTCGCCGGGCGCCGACCCCCAGCCAGCCCCGCGTGCTCTTCCCGAGCAGCCAGCCCGGCCGAGCGCGGGCCCAGCCCCGGGACAGGCCGAATGAGGCCGCGGGTCCCCGGCCGAGCTCGCGCCTGCCCCAGACAGCCTAGGCTCGCGGTGCGAGCCTGGCCCCGCCGCGGAGTCCGGCCCGGCTGCGCAGGGGATCGGAGCAGCCGCGCTGCCTCGCCCCGCGCGGGGAATGGGACGGGAAGCGTTTGTAGAGCGCGACTGTCGCGTCGTCTGTGTCCGTGGGGGATAGGAGTTGTCTGAGCCTCAGAGCCGGCGGGACGAGCCTTTCTCTGCCGCTGGGCCGGGCTCGGCGGGGGCGAAGGTCGGGGTTGGCTCAGCGTTTAACATCAGTGTTAAAAAGGCCCTTATGAAGTTGAAACTTGCTCAGTTTCCAGCAAAAACAATCTGCTGTGGGCACCACCCCAGCCACTGAGACTTTTTGTGGTTCTATGGTTGCCTTGTTGTATCTTTTAAACAAATGTTTCTGTTGCCCTCTAAAAACCTTCACACAAACAGTAGAGGACATTGACCCCTTTTGTAAGGAAACCAATGAAACTGACTATATGGAAATACCTATCAAAAGTATAAAGTGAAAAAATCGATAAATATTTTCTCTAGTTTTCCAGTTTCTTTGGTCTTGACTGGTACTTGGAATGTGAGTAGGTTTAAAAAAATTCAGTAAATGTTCATTTAAAGACAAAAAGGGCTGTCCCTAATACATTGAAAAAAAATATGTACGTAATAAAAATGTATTCCAGTTTAATCACATAGGATATTGCAATAAGACTTGTGCATGTGATCACATGCATGTTCAGCTCTTTTTTAGGTGGAATCAGAACTGCTCCACTGTGTCCGATCCTATTATGTGTCTAACAGCTAATGAAGATTTATCAAGTGGTATGGATTTAGGCTTTAGGAACAGGAGAGTGAGTTCTGTCCATATTGCTGTGAAATTATAAATAGCTGTGATGTGCAGAAGAGTGACAACCATACAGTTCTTAGCTCATTTGTTACAATATTTTCCTCTTTTCTCTATATGCTTATGGTGATGCACTTTTCATTATTTTATGGAGGTTGCTTCAGAGAGCCCCTCCAAAGTCAGGTCTTATCTGGCTTGATATGTATGTTTAGACTTCACTTTTTCATGGACCTTTTTTCTTGTGTAATTTACTAACACATGTTTGTCTATATACATCTTAATAAAAAGAACAACCAGTGGTGCATGAGACTTTTGCACAGTGACTCCTCGTCACCGAAATGGTGTGAATGATAAAAACTGCTCATTCCCTAAGTTAGTGGATAAATTGGGAACAACTGGAATATAATGCAGATTTAAAATTATCCCAAGCCTCTGAAAACAGAGGTGTATTCCTTGTAAATGGCTGTCACACCTATATATGGTCAATCAGCATCAGTACCTACTAGACATCTTGGATTTGTCTTTAACAATGGAAAGTTTTCTCTAAAATAGTTGCTCACATGTTCGTACCTTAACTGGTAGGCTGACGAACAGTTAATATTGCTGACAACCATCTCTCAACAAATTCTGCAGGTTGCTAGCCAGATTTACCCTACCCTTTGCCCATCCTTGGAGAGAGGCACAAGGATTGGGATGGCTGAGTTGGAGGAAAGGGGAGGTAGGAATTTCCTGGAAATTTCAGTCAGCAATTTTGAGGGGTCTCTTGCACACGGACAAAAGCTTCATTGAGATCAATGGAGGCAGTTCATACTTCTCAAGAGCAAATCCTGCCATTTCCATGCATATGAAGGAACCTTTTATTACAAAACCAATGGAGCTTTGCTTTGGAGGAGATGGATCAGGATTTGAGGAGTCCATGGAGGGCATGTGTTCCTGGGAGTGCAGGGCACAGTTCAGTTGGGCTCCCTGTGTGCCCCAGTATAACAGGGGCTTTGGATGGTGGATCAAGGCATCTCCACCTATGCTGTGGAGATACAGGCAGTATGGAGGCTATTCCAGCTTTGAAGTTGAAGTACTGTACATGAAGCATTTTAGGACTGCTCAGTCCGTGTGCTGGGTTGGGATTTTATATTTAGGTGGTTCTCATGCATCTACTGTTTCAGGTTGTCTGCAGGAAATTGACACTACATCAGTTGCTACTTGCCACCAGATGTGCCAAGCCCTGCTGTCAGCCTAGAACAAATTTTTTTTCATGCATGTTTTACAAAACTTTAATAATGTTTTAATATATTTAAAAATTAAGGAAACAGATTATTACTGGGTTTGGGATTTAAACATTCTCCTGCAGTGTTTTCAGTCCAGACATCACAACATGGTGCTAGTGCATGAAAACTGAAAAGTGAAACTGATTATACACCAAAGTGAAATTGAGTGGTCTAGTTCCACTTCTGAAGCTGGGTTAGGTGTAAAAAGTAAACAGACAGCATAAATGGTGTAAAGTAAATTACTGAAAGAAAACATTTAACAATCTAATTTCCACTTGTGTGGTAACATAGGAAAGAGTTTTTTTTATAAACAGGATGTGACTTTTTAAACCTGATAGACATTTCAGTTTAAAAGGAGACTAACCTACACAAACTCCATGAACATGTGACAGGTGTCTGTTAAGGTACAATGAAAAACCTTTCACTTGTTATTCCTCTTACGTAATTTCATAACAATTGACAATGTGAAATACTCAATATATGAAATTAAGCCTGCAGCATAGACTGTCTCATGGAGGAAGCTCCCCTTAAATGAGTGAGTGAGTGCAGTCTAGGGAGGGATCTCAAACTCAAATCACCATGGGGGCCATATGAGGACTAGTACATTGTCCTGAGGGCTGCATCTCTGACACCCACTGCCCGGCCCCGCCCCTGCCCCACCTCTTCCCGTTCCAACCTGTTCTCCAAAGTCCCCTTCCCCAAATCCCCGCCCCTGCCCCGCCTCTTCTCCGCTTCCTCCCCTGAGTGTGGGGCTCCTCCCTCCTGGAAAAAGCTAAGCGCTGCCAAACAGTTGTTTGGCAGTGGGAAGTGCCTGGAGGTAGGCAGAGGAGCGGGGACGCAGGGAGCAGGGGGGAGGAGAGTGTGGCGGCCTGCAGGAAATAACTCCGGGGAGGGTGCGAGGAGCTTGGTGGGCCGCAGGAAATAACCCTGTGGGCTGTGTGTTTGACCCTGGTCTAGGGGCTAAAGTGCACCACTGGAAAGCAAAAGATCTGCATTCTATTCTGTTGCAAATTTTTTAAACTTTAAAGTCACATGTAGTAGGCAATTGATTTTTCCAGTTCCTTGAGTGATTCACATGAGACATTGCATTGTAAATATAGTCTGTCCACTTTATAAAAGGGTAATTGGAGACTAATGGTAGTGTATATTACTGAGTGAGGATGCAGTGCCACATAAGAAGGTTGAAAATCAGAGAAAGGTCATCCTACTGTATATATGAAAGAGATTTTGAATTATCAAACGAGTAGAGGAGCGTCACTTTGTATGAGACTCTAATGATTCTTTCTTTTCATGGATACAGGCAGGAGTTGTTGGCTTGCCAAGTACCATGGTGGTTTGGATGACTGTGTCTAACCACACCGGTCAGTTAGTAAGAGGAGTTGGCTGTCTGCAAAAGAGCACATTCTCCCTTCCCGGTGCTTCTGTTTGTTTTGGTTGTGCAGTCCATATGTTGATGGTGACAAGAGAGTGATAACTTTTTTTTGTATGAATGGCTGTTTTAGGTTTCTGATACACTGAAGAGGTTTGCTGTAAAAGTGACCACAGCCAGTGTGAAGGAGCGAAGAGAGATACTTAATGAACTGGGAAGATGTGTCACTGGGCAAGGTACTTGTATTTCATCTATTTAAAGCATTTGTTTGCTATTTCTTTCACAGAGAGTGTGGAATGGGTTTAGGCATGTGCTAAAGCAACGTCTCCCAAACTTCATTGGTTCACATACCACCTTCTGAAAAAATCATGGAGTGAATGGATGAAACATCAAGCTCATGTACCATCAGTGGTCCATTTACCACAGTTTGGAAACCCCTGCAGTGCATTTCATTTTAAAAGACCGGTGAAATATTTGTCCCTTTTTTGAGGCCTTAGGGCTGTAGGCATTGGACTATGTGCTTTCCCTTTAAGCAATTCTAACAGTTGTGTGTCTGTGTCTGTGTCTGTATATATGTATACACAAGTACAAGGAGACATGAACCTTTAGCATGGCTTGCTGGTCCTGGAGATTTTGCCCGATTTTTCTGTTCTGCCCCTCTCCTCCTAAATAGCTCTGAACACCAACAGACCGTGATGTTATTCATAAGGAAAGACCACAGGCTCAGTTCAGTGGCAAAGACGCTCGGCCAGGTATATTGTTGACAAAGCACGGTACTAGTGTCCCATAGGAGCTACAGGTACGTTAACATGTATGCCTGCAACAAGGCAGCTGCTCAGTCCGCGCACCAGGATGCAGTCCCCTCGGCAAGTACAAAGTTGCCTTTCCTATGCCTTTCCCCTTTTATACATTGATACAAACAAGTTACCTATTGCACTCCATATGGTTTTCGTTACTGTCCTGTACCTTGTGCCTGCTAGTTCAAACAAAACATCCCCATCCGTTACCTTGTCATCCCATCCTTTTCTTACGAGAGTCTGTGTGTTCCTGTCCCGTCTCCTAGGAATGTGTTTATGCCGTTATTTGAGAACACTGTACCATCCTCTCAGGTCAGGAGTGTGTTTACTTGGTGTGCTGCTATTTTGCCAAGGCCAGACCACTCTGGTTCATAGCCTTTGGTTATTTATTTATGCGTAGGATTCCAGCAAAGCCAAAAACAGGTATCTCAGATGAGAAGTGAAGATGTAAAGTGGTATTCCTGATTATTACATATTCCCATTGTAGAGGTGTCCTGGCAGATTTTTGTGAGATCAAATAAATTTTGCTGAGATGAAATTGCAGGAGTGATTTAAATTTAGTTTCTCCACTTTGTTTTAACATGTTGTGTAGTGTAGTGTTGTTTTGTACTTTTAAACAGCTGCTGTGAACTACCCCAGAGGTGGCTGTTTTTCAGTGTTGACTGAAATGTTTCCTTTTTACATGAAGTTCATTGGAATCCTTTGAGGTGTAAAGGTGTTCTGTAAATGTGATGATAGTATTACTGGGCATGATAGCATGCCTCTTCTGAAAGGTGAATAAATAACTTCCAAAATGGTCCTGATCTAAGAGCAAGCAACCTATAGCTGATTACTCATCTGGGTCTGCCCTGTGGCATAACTCTGCCCCGCTGAGTCTGACCATAGTGAAAATGTATTCTCTACATTTGGAAAAAGGTAACTAAGAGGGTGATGAGGAAACATGCAGCAACAATTTTTGTATCTTGTTCAGCGTAGACATAAGAAAAGAGGACGAGGAATGAAAATATAAAGGTTAAATCCTTCGGCAGATACTCATAAAATATTTGTGGACACTGAGATGCGGAGGGAGCCCTGTTTGATGCTGATGTCCAGTTGGTTTCACTCAAACTAGTGTTACCATATTTCATGTAGGAGGCTGGATCTTATATTATGCTTCTTGATTACAAAGCAAGCCTAGAAGTTTTAACTTGCTCTCTACAAATGATTAAGGACCTGATCCAGAGCTCATTGAAGTTGATGGAAAGACTTCCTTTGTATCTATGCATTCTATATCTGGTCCTAAGGTTGAATGTTTGTCTCAGCCATAGCTTTTAGGGTTTTTTGTATAAAATCATGCTCTTTATCACCCTGGTCAGTCTTTTACTAAATAAGACTCCTCCATGAATCATTACTGCAAACGTAGCTTTATATCTGTGCAGAGTAGTGGAGTATGGGATTTTCAAATGCTCTTAAATAATTTAAAATGCATTTATGATTGAAAATGAGGGGGTTTTTTTTTGTGTGGTGGTGGGTTGTTTTAAAAAAAAATACGATATTTATTTGACTTTTCTCACACTCTCCCATGGCAAACAATTTAATATTCAAGTATTGTGTGCTCTGATTTTTTCCCCACTTCTAAAAATTGAAATTCTGATTCCCATTTTTTTTTGGGTCATGACAGTCAATCAGCCTTGGGCCCTGGTCCTGCAAACACTCACACACATGCTTAACTTAACTGCTGTGAATAGTTTCAGTGGAATCAGTGGGACTACTCACAGTAGTAAAAGGAAGCATGTGCATTTTTTCAGGATTGGGGCCTTAGTGATGATTCCCAAATAAACACTTTGGAATCCAATTTATTTCAGATCTGCCAGAGAGTGTGGTTAAAGGCCTTTGCAAACTATTCTGCCTCACCCTGCATCGTTACAGGTGAGTACGTGGGGCTGGGAAGGCTACATATCTGGTAGTTGTACTTGACTGTAGTATCTTCCATATGGAAATAGTGTTGATGTGGAGTGTAGTATATAGAGAGATTTGTCATAAAAAATGCTGTCCAGTAATGTCGGCCCAACATTTAGAATCTGTAGAAAAACAAGTTTTATAACACCTAATAACAAAAATTCATCTTTTCAAATTAAAAACAAATTCAGATCTTGATCCTGAAAATCACTGTGCATGAGTGCATCCCTTTGCCCTTGCAGAGCTCCGTGAGTTGCAGGATCGGGCTGAGCAATTTTCGGTTAGATTTAAAATGTGGTCTGTAGAAAAGAAGTGGTTGAAACCCCCCCTTGGGCCTATCCAGAATTAATTGTTAATCTTGTGTCATGGGATGAGAATTGTTGTGGTGGTCCTCTGGTCAGGTCAGGCTGTGTGTTGAGGTAGGATATGGGGCATTCTGCCATGCGTGTAGATGATACAGAACCTTCTTCACCTGTTGGAACGGTAAAGATATACTGGCTGTTGGCCAGACTGATGAGAAGAGGAAGCAGAACCCTGTGTGTGGAATCTAGAATTTAATATCTGAAACACTGACAAGATTTGTAACATTTACAGAAAATGTTTCCTTTTCTCTATAGAGATGCAGCGTCCCGCAGAGCCCTGCAGTCTGCTCTCCAACAGCTTGCAGAGTCTCAGCCAGAAGCAACTGCAAAAAACCTTCTGCAATCCCTGCAGTCTTTAGGGATCAGTGGCAAGGCTGGAGTTCCAAGGTGACGGCTGACTGCTATTCCCGTTGCTGTGCATGAAACCATTTCATGAAATACTGCCAGTCAGCTTCTTGCATCCAGAATTGAAGCTTTACCACTGAGAGGGGTTAACTCTTACTTTTGCAAGCAGAATTAGGGAAAGTTGATAGTTCGTATTTTATTCTCATTTACTACGTCAACCATCTTGCCATAGAAGCAACATCATTTCCAAGAAGGTGACTCAGAAACTTCTGCCGAAGCCTGTTTCGACTCTGATTGGAGAGTACTGCGGCTAGTACTTCTTTATGCAGACGAAGCACACTGAATGCCCATTGGGAAGGGAGAGGCTTCGTTCTAGTGAAATTCAGATAGCAGGGTTGGGCTGGATTACAGTTTCCTTTCAGTAGCCTTCAAATACAGGACGACTTGTTTTAAGCTGCTTTATCAAGGAGTGACCAGGAAAGGGACACTTGTTCAGCTATTTAATTTCAAGATATTATTATAGACATTCTTAGCTTTGGTACCTTAATCTGCTTTGGGTTGGTTCTCTGGTGCAGGGGTAATCAATAGGTAGACCGTGTTTTAGATTCAGTTCTAAAACACTTTATTGCTGTTATATTACAGTAGCAACCAGAGATTCCAGTTAGGGAATGGGTCCAGAAGGCCAGAAGTGACCATTATGATTGAGCAAGACCTCTAGCATAACACAGACCACAGAACTTCACCCTGTGATTCCTGCATCAAGCCCAATAACTAGGGATTTGAATTAGAGTATTTTTAGAAAAAATGTCCAATCTCGATTTATCCATGTAATGTTGTATTTACCCCTCTAGTTACTGTCTGGCAGCAGCTGGTTCTTAAGGGACTCCAATCCTATTATTGTCTATAAGGATGTTGGCTATGACATTGTACCTTGAAGGAGAGAGAGGTCAAATGGGGGTATGATTTTTTGAGCTCTGACAGACATGTGAAGGATTCATCTTCTGCCATCACCTTGGGAGAGAGCTGAGGATTACAACAGAGATAGGAAATAGATCTGGCACAAATCAGAAATAAGGGTATTGTGCCAAAGTGGCTGAGGGTAAATGATAAGTGAGTGGTCATTCAGTAATCTGAGAAGTGCAGTCCAGTCTGCCTACAGAAGAGAGCAACTGATGAGAAGGCTGGGTTACTTGCAGCCCACAGTTTCAACTTGCAAAATGTTTGCCTCTCCCTTCTGTACTGGCCTTAGGGATCTCCACAGATCTTAGGGATCTTTCTCATATTGTGGTTTGACATCCCCAGAAGGCAAGGTTTGGCCTTTTGATGTGTTGTTCAGAGGATTCTGAATGTTTAAAGTGTGCTAATTAGTGGTGCTGAGAAATGATTTAAAACCTGAGACTTCAGCTGTTTTTCTCCAGTGAAGATGCTTCACTAACAAGGTGACAAATTCCAGTTTGGGCATAATAATGTGTGTGTCCTGGGTTAATAACACTGAGCAATATCCCTGGAACTACAGACTCACTCCTTTTCCCCTTTCTATGGCAGTAAGAGCAGTGGATCTGCAGCTTTGCTGGCTCTCTCCTGGATTTGTTTGCTTGTGCGCATAGTCTTCCCAACACGTGACAAGAGAGAAGGAGAAACATGGAAAAAGCTGGTAGGTACTTTTGTGCTCTGGAAAGGTATCTTGCCCCTCAGGGATAAGGAAGAGTCTTTGAAGTATTGTGTATTTCCAGGCTAATGTGAAGAATCCTGAATGTGACTGTGAGCTCAGTAGTGGTGATTGTAACAGCTGGTGTTACATTAAAACACATCCTTATAGGGCTTTCTCGTCCCTTTGTTTACCCTATACACTTCATATAGTTTTTTGGTCTCCCTTATTCTGGTAAAAGAGGCAGGAGGTATTGAGATTAATAGTCTTGGCTAGAGCCAGGCAAGCTTGCTCTGTACACTTCTGTCTGGCAACAAAACTGGTTCTAGTCTGGGATACCCCCTGGATCTGTTAGCAATGCAGCTGAACCCCAACCTGCAGTATCCTGTGCTGGTCTCATCCTGGGTGTCTCCTAAGCAGGTTGCCAATTATACCACGTTTGGGATGGTGTAAAGAAGCTTTTCACTTTGTTTTTCTCGATTGGTTGGTCTGTCCTGTGGACCTTATTCCTGCCACCTTGGATTGCAGTACCAATTGGAGAGGTGAAACTGCTGTTCTCTTTACAATGCTCACATGAAAATGTATTTGAAATCCTGTTTAAAGTCATTTGTGTTGAGGAAGTTGCTGATAAAGATCCTAGAAGCCTTACTCCAAGTTAGAGTGGACGTTAATTGTTTCTTTCTCAAGTGGTAAGTGTGTGAATGTGTCTTTTCCTATTTCTCTTGGCAGGTGGAAGTTCAGTGTTTGCTTCTATTAGAAGTTCTGGGAGGTTCTCACAAGCATGCAGTGGCTGGAGCTGTGAAGAAATTGAACAGGCTTTGGAAAGAGGTGACACATGGGTTGACACAGTGTGACCTAATTCACTGACTTTTCTAGTGTCACTTGAGTAAATGTATCTTATGGTTCTTCTCAACAGAACCCAGGGCTGGTGGATCAGTACCTGTCTGTCATTCTCAGTCTAGAACCAAACCAGAGCTATGCTGCAATGCTGGGGTTTCTGGTGCAATTCTGCACAAGCCAGAAAGAAATGGATGTTGTTAACAGACACAAGGTAAATAAGAACACTGGCTCCTCTTTCTCCTCCATAATAATCAGAATGATTTTCTATTGGGAAGGGATAGAAATGTTACAGCAAGGCTGGTGCTTTACATCTGTCTGTCTGATAGTAAAGTGAGATTGCTCTGATTAAAGCTCAGGTATCCTGATCTGAGTTATGTTTAGGGAGACCGTTGGCACACCCAGCTCTTCAGTGTATCTCTTGCTTTTAGGGAGATGGCCAAGATGCTTGCTTTCCCTATCTCTGTATCCTGATTTCAGGAATGGAGCTGAGCACCTAGCTCTCTGTGGATTTTGTGTGTTCAGGCTGGCAGATAGGGCAATGAACCATGCTTCCTAGTGGACCTGTGTGTGAGGGAGTGGTAATGGAACTGAAATTCAGCTTGAATGGGACTATGTGTTTTTGGGGGAAAGAAGATGGGGCATGATCTTTGGCTCCCTGCTGGCATTCGGGGAGTGTGAGCAAGTTGTGACATGACTGTAATGGATGTTCTGCTTGTTCAGAGTGCCCTTCTGGATTTCTACATGAAGACCATCGTGATGAGTAAGACAAAACCTCAGAAGCACTTGCTGGTGAGAGACATGTGGCACTGTTTATACTTTTGTCCCAGGTATAAGGTTTGCTGCTGTGCTGGGCGCCTGACTGTGTTCTCTCTGCAGGATAACTGTGCCCCCCTCCTCCGATATGTGACTCACTCTGAATTCAAGGACCTGGTCCTACCAACTCTGCAGAAATCCCTACTGCGGAGCCCTGAGAACGTGATTGAAAGTGAGTCTTCTCTAAAGCAACATGGGGTGGGGGCATGAATAGTTGTTACTTGGAGTTCAGGAGTTGGTATGGGGAATAGGAGAATGCCACCCATTGGACTGTGCTCAGGCAGACTCTTTGCCTGTGAGCTCGGTGGCAGGTTGGCTGGCTCCTATGGGGTGGGTGTGGAGAGGTAGCATTGGTGATATGATCCCAAGTGGCTGGGTGTGTGGTGTCTACTGCTTGCGGGGAACAGACTTTCAGAGCTGAATGTGTAGAATTATTCTGAGTAAATTTGTGCATTGGGAGGCAGTTTCTATGGTTTTCTTTCCATTTCTCATGGCAGCAACTCCTCTCTAATGGTCTCTGACGGCTTGGACTGTGTGAGGTTACTACCAGGCTAGAAGCCAGTTGTTGTTTAACACCATAACTTCTTTTCTGTCCCCAGCAATCTCCTGCTTGCTAGCATCTGTGACTCTTGATCTCAGCCAGTATGCTGTGGACATCGTGAAAGGACTGGCCAGTAAGTGCCATGACCTCTGGATGGGTTGACAGATTCTTAGCAGGACTCCCTACAACTCCGACTGTGCCTGTGTGTTTATGATTGCCATATTGTTAGCGCCATTCTTGACTATGAAGATGTCCTTGTCATTGTGGGTGGGAGGCGATACTGTGAAATGGAATTAAAATATTGCACATTAAACTTTTGAAAAAAATTGGGGTTTCAGTTCTAGCAATCTTATGGCTGCCTGAGGCCTGTTGTGCAAAGTGGTTTAGTAGCAGGACGACGGCTGCTTTTGGGGTAAGGCACAGAACAGGGAATTAAGAGACTTGGCTTCTGTTTCCAGCCTTGCTACAGACTAGCTTTGTGACGCTGGGCAATTCACTTAATTCTGTGTGCCTCAGTATCTCCATTGGTAAAATAGGGAAGTATCATTCCAATCTCACAGAGGAGTGGAGTGTACATTTATTAATGTCTGTAAAATGCTGTAGAACTGTGGAGTTAATAGTAACAATATTGATTATATGCCCTGCCAAAATGGAAGGGAGGAAATTCTCACTTGGCCAGAAGCTAAGGCAGGCCACATGGATTGTACAAAGATGACTCTGCACCCTGTTGAGGAGATGTGCATAGCTCTTGAGTAACTCTTAGCTTGTATATTCCATTTTTAGGTCAATTGAAATCCAACAGTCCACAGCTGATGGATGAGGCAGTGGTGGCATTAAAGAATCTGGCTCGACAATGCAGTGATCCATCGGCTGTGGAGTTGCTGGGGAGACACCTGTTTGCCATCCTGGGGGGTAAGTAACTTATGAGTCAGTCAGTGCAGTTCAGCTGAAGTTTGCTTGCTTTGAGGAGTGTTCCATGTCGTATGTCAGCTGTAAGTTGAATAGAGCCAGCATGATCTGGATCAGATGAAAGGCTGAACAGTTTTCTGGTAAAAAATAGTCTGTCTCTCTCATGGATTTAATGCCCCAGTTAGATTGCTTGCTACCAACTCTCTCACCACCATGTTTTTTGTTGACAGGTTCTGAAGGGAAACTGACGGTTGTGGCTCAGAAGATAAGTGTCCTTTCAGGTAAGGCTCCTGGAAGAAAGTAGAGAGGTTTATTCTACAGTGGAACAGATTTAGCAGAAAGATGAGTACGTGAGCTATCAGTGTCTGGGCTGAGAGCTCCCAGCCCAGTAATTCTTAACCAGCCATGGCTAGAGGGTCTTGGGTGAAGGTACATATTATTGCCTGCAGGCTAATGGCCTTCTGCTGTTTAAGTAGGTTGATGGCTGTTGGTGGCCATTAGAGACCAGTGGAATTCAGAAAGCTTTAAAATGTGTAGCCAAAGAATGAGGATTACGTGGTTGCAGCAATGATTGAAATTTAGAGAGAGGTTCTGCAGGTACAGAACCTGGTGGACAGCTAAATCCAGAACTGGTGCAGCGATGGAGAGAAATTTGGACAGGCAGGGTTGAATAGGATTGAGCTATGATGTGTTGGTTGTAGCCTACATTGTCTGGTTTGCAGTAACTCTTGTAGTAGGGCACAAACCAGGGAGGGTTTTGTCGTTTTAGGAATTGGCAGTTTTAGTCATCATGTGGTTTCTGGATCTTCAAGTCAAGCTCTGAGTGGAACCATGGCTGAACTTTTCATCCCTTTCCTGCAACAAGAAGGTGAGGACACAGTTTTCTTTGTTCTGGATCCTGCCCAGCTTCATTCAAGCCAGAGTAGGATTTTGGTGCAGATCATGTTTAGCTGAAGATCACTCTGAAACACAGCTGTTGAGTTGCTGGATCCTTTGTGTACACCAGGGGTTCTCAAACATCATTGCACTGCGACCCCCTTCCGACAACAAAAATTACTACACGACCCCAGGAGTGGGGACTGAAGCCTGAGCTTGCCCACCTGGGCCCCGCTGCCCTGGCGGGTGTTCCAAAGCTGAAGCTCAAGGGCTTCAGCCCCAGGTTTGGGGGCTTGTAACCTGAACTGTAGCCCTTGGGCTTTGGCTTTGGCCCCGGGGCCCAACAAGTCTACTGCCAGCCCTGGCGACCCCATTAAAACAGGGTTCCGACCCACAGGTTGAGAACCGCTGGAATAGACCCTCATTCTATAGTGATAAAACAGCCTTGTAGAGAAAATATGCTATGTAAGTTCAGTTTGAAGTGTAGCGATGGGTTATCCTTTCCATCACTCCTCAGCATCTTCCTGCTACCTTGTCACTGCATTCGTGGGTTTGAGATAGCTGTGTTGACTTTCTCTGCATTTCTTCCCAGTCCATGAAGGCACTTTGGTACATGCTGTCTCTGTCCTTGCTCTTTGGTGTAATCGGTTCACCACAGAAGTTCCCAAGAAGCTTGTAGAGTGGTTAAAGAAAGCCTTCAGCCTTAAAACCTCTACTTCAGCTGTGAGACATGCCTACCTGCAATGCATGCTAGCCTCTTTCAAAGGTAAACTTTACGATCATAACTCTTACAGTTATGCAGGGGAACAGAAGGGTAATTGAATCTCATTCTTCTAGGTGTAAACTGATCATTGCAGGGATATAGATAGATTCTGTGTGGCAAATTGTTTCTGAAGTAAAGGTCTTCAGAAACCACAAACTTTTGGTGCTCCTTTGAGAATTGCTTTCACTGGCCCTCATCATTGTGGACTCAAAATTTGACTGTAGAGTAACAATCTCTGTAGTCTAAATAAAATATATAATATACGTTTAAATAAATCCACTGTTACTGAGACTGTATAAACCAAAGAGATGATCAGCATTGGTGTAGCTGAACAATAAATGCAAATATTATACAGATACTGTGGAACTGCCTTCATTTTCTCATTGTGAGTGACTGAATTTGGACTTTCTAAGTGAACCCTGCATTTCTGTCTACCAGGAATCTTGTCTATTTTTATGAGGGCAGAAGCAAATACTTTGAGAACTAAATTAGTGACGAGAGCTAGGATCCTGCAATGAGACCCATGTAGGCAAACTCCTGAGGTTGTTGGGGCTTCATCGGGGTGCATGGGTCTGCTTGTGTGCAACTGCTCATGGGATCAGGAATCAAGGCATTAATATTACAAAAATGGAAATTACCCATTCATCTTGTTGATTGTGCCTTTGGTTTGACCTACCTGGCAAACCTTGAGAATTTTTTTTCCAAACAACTGATAAATATGAAGAATATAAAGATATTGATCTCATTCTTGAATTTTTTTTTATGGTTAAAACACTCTTTCTTGACTGACTTCGGAGTTTTGTGGTGATACATATTTGGAAATGTTTCTTTTTGTTTATAGTATTTTGTGTTACATTTTGTTTTGGAAATTTAAAAAGGGTAGGTAGTTTTGAATGTTAATTTAAAGGATATTTAAATTTGAAAGCCAAAGGTAGAATCCTGTGATTTTTTTTTTTGATTGTTTGAGATGAGAGGGGTGCTCACAGACCTTCCAATGAAGTCCGCTTTGCCTTGTTTCAGAAAACGTACTCTGTTCAGGAAACATTCTCTGTCAAATGCAAGGAAACTGGGTGGAATTTGAGTGGATGAGTAATTGTGTAGCATTGGATCAGAATCTTTCACTTGTGAACAGAAATTCAGAGAGAGAAGGCAACATGCTCCTGAGGAGGGAGGAGTGGGGAAGTGCCTCTGTTTGCCGTGGCTTAAAATTTAATTACAGTGGTGATGTAAGGAACTAGAGTCCTTTTGGCAGATTATCTGTTCTGGAGATGTAGACTTTTCCCAATGGTCTCTCTAGTTCATTTCCATAACTGGATTTGTGACAACAGAAGAGCTGTTAGAATCTTTCAGTGTAGATCCAGGAAGTCCACCTTCTCTTGCCTCTTATCTCTTCCTGTTTCCTCAGGCGACACGTTATTACAGGCAATGGACTTATTACCAATGCTTATCCAGACAGTGGAAAAGTCTGCATCTCAAAGTACACAGGTTTCCATGGTAACGGAAGGAGTTGCTTCTGCTTTGCTGATCTGTAGGATGTCTTTGGCTGATGCACTAACTGGTAAGAGCCCACAAATGAACAAGTTACCAGGACAGTGACAGTGGATTTGTGATATATGTCATATTCTTAGTCTGTTTGTTGCTTCCTCATAGAGAATCCTTGTCCGTTTGTAAGCTAGTTAAAGTATAAACCATGGTAAGATTTATCCCATGTGGAGCTAATGCAGGCAGATCTCATGTAACTGAGACTACGCAGAATTCTTACTGTGCCATAGCTGTGAAAATCCCAGCCTCCGGTGCCTTAGTTGGTGCAGCATGCCTTTTTAGTGGTCTGTCTTCGTACAGAAAATCTTCATGTAGGTGTTTAAATTCCCATAATTCTTGACTGAGGCATTGATTAAACCAGCATTAAGAACATCCTTTTTCTTTTGTAACACTTTTTCTCTTTCTTTGGAGCGTGGTGGGATTGGAAACTTGGGAAATGATCCTCTAAAGAAGTAGCTGGGGACGCCACCATCCATTAGAGTAGCAAAGGTTATATGCTTCCAATTAAATACTGCCACCAAAGCCTCTTTCCAAGAACTGTCCAAACCCAGGTATCTGCTAGGGCAAAACTCCTCTATTCAGCTTCCTCCCCTTCAATATTTGGATCACTTGGAAGACTTGTCCTCGGAAAGTCTGGATGAGACAGAGATGCATGTGTAAATGGGGCTTTCTAGTTCTTGTAATCTCTTGGTTCATAAGTAAATGTCTGTAGTAGAAAGTGCTGTTGTAACAGGGCTGTGGGTGGGTGTGTAGGCGGTATACATTCTGCGATAGCGGAAAGTTGTGGTAGCTTTATACCTGAAGAGCAGTGAAGGTAGAGAACCCCAATTTAAGAGACAGGATTGAACTATGTTTCAATGAAAGAAGTAATTGCATGGTAAATCTGGCCTTATTTTGAGTTACCTTGATGGAAGAATCTCTCTCTCACTCAGAGTCCAAGCTGAGTGGTTTCTGGCAGCTGATTCTAGATGAGAAAAAGCAAATATTCACTTCTGAGAAGTTCTTGCAGTCTGCATCAGAGGAAGGTGAGTTGTTAAATGTGATCAGAGTTCATTCGTACATAGCCAGTTCCTGTTTAATCCTGTTATTTGGGACTTTACAAGAGCTTCTGCTGCTTATTAGCCATATTGTCTGACACTCACAGGGTCAGATTTCAAACTAAAGTGAACAGACTGCTCTCTCAAAGGGCCTATCTAGCCTACTGATGATCCTCTTTTAATGTGAATTTGTTGGTTACCGATTACTTTGAAACACCTTGTGAAGTGTCTAGATTAGCATTTAACAAATGTTGTTCCATGACGGAAATAATTGTGGAGTATCTAGAGCAGTCATAGATTATCACAAATTTTAGTTTAGAGAAACCCAAAGGGTGAGGTCTGGTGGAGGAAAGCAAAAAAAGGGAGAAGTAGTGGTGTGTTGGGAAAGAAAATGTATGGGAGAAAGAGAGAGACTTGTGGAGGAGGAATAATCTGGGAGACAGAAAATCTGTTGCGCTATAAATTATAGTGAGTGCTGTCTCCATTTTGTCCTCCAATGTTCAAAATGAGTTAAAAAGATTTAAAAGAAAAATTAACAGAACGTGTCCAGAAAAACATGACCTTTTCAATCAAAATATTTGAAAATGAGCTGAGTAATTAGTTCTCAAAGTGATTTTATGAGTGCAGAGCTTTGAAGATGTAAATCTTCCTAAATTTGTAGTAGTATTATTTCTCCTTTACTCACCATGATCGCAGTTCAGGAGTCAGAGTTCTCCTTTTCTCCTGATGACATTAGTGTTGCTGAAAGATGTTGTGCTCGTCATCTTGTTCCTGTTGAGAGCAGAGCTATGCACACAACAACTCTATGAACATGGCGGTCACGAACAAGGTGCTAGTGTTGTTTCCCTGACTAGTATGGACAGGGATTTTTTTCTCAAGACAATGATAGCAAAACAGTATTACAGAGATGTGATGATAGCCAGGGCGCATGTGTTCTGTGCTGCTGCAGAATCCACCCTTTACTATAAAATTATGCTTCAGAATCTAAGCTTTCATTTAAAAGAAGAAGTTTCCTGCTCTCGCTGTTGTGAAGGAAACTTTGGAAACACTAACAGAGATCCTCCTGAGTCTGCAGACAACCTGAAATACTATCCCTCAGATACTTGAACAGCCACTGTTAATTGCAATTACATTTTAACTCTGGAGCCTAACGCTGACAGTGTGAGTGACCAATTGTTAAATGTTTCACTACAGATTAAGTAAGCAGAAAGAGCCAACTAAGTTACTTAACAATACCAAATCATTTCCGGTGACTTTCTGGTTGCCAAAAAGCCCCACTTTCCCCTTATCCAAGTGCCGAAACCTTCAGCGTCTCTCAACATCTTCCATCATGCAGCTATATGTTGTTGAGACAAAAACCAGGGGCATGCTGAAAAAGAGAATCTGAGGATGGCCTAAATTAAGTAGCACAGACTATTGTAGCAATAGTAGTATATGCTCATTTTTGAATGAAGCTGCACCAGAATGCTACAGATACTAGGGCGTTGCTGCAGAATTTAGGTCCATCATGTCGCAGGGTACACAAGATCTTGTCTGTAGCCCAGTTTCTATAACCCGGTATCAGACAAAAATTGTCCCCACTCACATTGCTCGGAGGAATCATGCTAGACCCCTGCTAGTAACAGTCCTGTTCAGTTACATTTGGTACTTCCAGTATGGACAAAATCTTAGTTGCTTGTGATACTGTTACCCCTTACACAGGATCAGTAGAGGATGTTTCTTGGCAGCTATGGAAGGATCGGTTTTTCAGATATGTTGTTCTGAAGTGTCCTGTGTACTCTTTGTCTGCTCATAGGTTAAGATCCAGCCTCTTTAAACCCACAGTAAGTAAGCCCTCACGCTGTTTCTTATGTGTCTTGTGTTTCTCTACAGCCATGTGCACGGTATTGCAGCTGACCGAGCGCCTCCTCTTGGATCATGCACATCGGCTCCCTGAAAATAAAGTTCAGTACGTAGAAATTGTCTGTTTTAATTGGATGCAGTTAACTTGCTGAAATATTAACGCAGGCAGTGGAGAGGGAGGTCTTGGGACTTTACACAGAGAGGCTGGACTTTTTGTATCTACATGTCTGAATGTTCTGCCTGACTAGCTCCCTTGCTGAACTTGTTTCTCTCTGTTTTCAGACAGTATCACCGAGCCCTTGTTGCAGTACTGCTGAGCCGGAACTGGCATGTTCGTAGGCATGCCCAGAAGACGGTTAGGAAACTCTTGTCCTCACTTGGAGGGTACAAGTTGGCCTATGGGATCTTGGAGGAGCTGAAAACAGTTCTCAAGTCTCATAAGGTGAATGATCACCAGGTCTATTCCCTTGCCACTAGTTTCTAGTGTCATGCAGATTTAGCCTCTGTAATCCCTTTGCTATTAGTGTTGCTGCACAACATGATGTCAAAACCAGAATTTTGGCTTTATAAAGGATGTTGTGTTAATGATCCCACATAACACCACTCCTTCCTTACTAGACTTCCATAAGGTGTCCAGGACCTTTCAGGTGATTTCTTTCCTTGTGATCCCAGTTGTCCTCATTATCCCTCCTATGCTTCTGTTTGGGGAGGAAGACTTCCACCTTCTATTTGCCTGTGTTTTTTTTGTCTAAGTAACCTAACCCATTTCCCCTTGTTCTCCCCCCCACAAGATGTTCTTGTTAAACCCTGGATTTGTGCTGGAAATGGCCCACCTTGATTATCATACACATTGTAAGGCGAGTGATCACTTTAGATAAGCTATTACCAGTAGGAGAGTGGGGTGGGGGGAGAGGAAAACCTTTTGAAGTGATAAACACCCATTTTTTCATGGTCTGTGTGTATAAAAATATCCTCACTGCATTTTCCACTTTTATGCATCCGATGAAGTGAGCTGTAGCTCACGAAAGCTTATGCTCAGATAAATTGGTTAGTCTCTAAGGTGCCACAAGTACTCCTTTTCTTTTTGTCTAAGTAGTTACTTATTATTTTCTCTGTCTCCTTGGTGAGGCCAGAGTACTCTGTTCCCTTTCTCAGTGTGCCGGTTAGTAGCAGGCCTTAGCTAATAGTTCAGATGCTCTGTTCAGGCTATCTTTAAAAATTATGTATAATTTGCACATTTTATTGGTAATTATTTAGAAATGAAAAAATAATAAAATAAGAGACCAAATATAACACACTATTTGCTAGGCTGTGACTGCGTAGTTATAAATTGATTTGCATTATCCAACCACCATAGATGGGTTTTGCAAAAGCACCTACATGACTTTCAGTGGGACTGCTGCTCCTAATTCACTTAGGCATTCCCTCCCAATGTCAGATGGATCCAAGATGCTTAGCAGAAGTTTTTTTGGTTAAGGACCTTGTGGGGAATTACACATTATACAGTTTGGAGGTATTTGTCAGAGCGAACGTCCCCAAATCCATCCTCTAGGATGACTTATTTTATCCTGCCTTTCCCCACTGGTTGAGTTTAGAATAACCTTCCTTTCTCAGTTTTTCTCTTTCCTTTACATTGCTCTTAGTTCTGTGCTTCAACCACAGAACCAGCCTTTATCCCTTCTTTCTTCCATAGTCTGCAGGTTCACAGTATTATCTAAGGCAGTTTATTTTTGTTCCAATACAATTTTATTTGTGCTGGGGGGGAGAAGTGGCAAGGCCTTAGAACATGTGCTTTGATGGGTTAATAGCAAGTTCTGTCTGTTCAGGTGCTGCCCATTGAGGCTCTGGTGACAGAGACTGGAGAGCTGTCTGAGCTGGGGAAAGCATACGTACCCCCTCGTGTGCTTCAGGAGACACTATGTGTGATCTCAGGTGTAGCAGGGCTGGAGGTGGACCGTACTGAGACAGAAAATCTGGCACTGGAGATGCTGTTAGTGAGCCATCATCCTTCCTTGGGTGAGTGAAGGGACAAGACCATCCTACTGGCTATTAGGTGTTGGTTAGGGGTGCCTATGGGGTTGCTTAGATTTCTTAGCAGTCCCTGCTCTGTATTTATTATGCCTATGTATTCCCATAAACGTCTCTTCAGTGGAGGTGCAGTCTGGGCTTTGGCCAGCCCTCCTTATCAAGATGAAGATAGACCCTGAAGACTTCATTACCAAACAGCTGGATAAAATTCTACCCAGAATCACCACCCAGACACCCATAAACCAGGTGACTAGCTTTTGCTTTCCCTGAACTATCTCCAAAAACATCTTAGGGGCAAAGGGTGGAGGTGATGAGAGAGGCAGAGTGGTTCATCGGGAGGGAGCTCTGTTCTGCAATGGAAAGAGTGCAGGAATGAAAAAACCTTTTCCATAGGAAGTTCCTGGGAGATGAAAGGGAAATGATGTGCCAGTGACTGAGCTCTAGGCCTGGGTGAGGTGTCAAGAGCACCTTAGACAAGGAGCTCTTTGCTCGGAAAAAATGGCCTACGGGACAAATAGTTCAGGCCAACTGAGCAGGGACTTAGTCTTGTGAATAAGATGGCGAGACTGTTTCAGTGAACACTGACCACGGTGTTTTTTTCTTCGCAGTCATCCATGAATGCAGTGGGATCGCTCTCGGCACTTTCACCTCGCAAAGTGCTCCCTCAGCTGATCAGCACAATCTCAGCTTCTATGGAGAACCCAGCTCTGTGCCATGTGACTCGAGAAGAGTTTGCCATCATGCAGACGCCAGAGGGGGAGCTGTTCGACAAATCCATCATACAGAGGTGAGGGCTTTTAATTCCCTGTGTAAGTTGGAATGTGGAAGTCAATTTCCAGTGGCTTCCAGTCTTGGGGTAAAGGGCTTCAGCAGCTGCTCGTAGATGGGTGTTCCTGGATCTTTAGCAAGAACCTTTTCAGTCCACTTCATTGTGCTGATTCCTCTAAATACTTTTTCTCAGTGCACAACAAGACAGCATGAAAAAGGCCAACATGAAGAGGGAGAATAAGGCTTATTCCTTCAAGGAGCAGATCATTGAGCTGGAACTGAAGGAGGTAAGGCGATAGTAGCAGGACATCCCAATGCTGAAGGTTTTAATGACCAGCCTAGCTCATCCGTTTCATTGCATGGCTCTGGTGTGTGTGTGTGTGTGTCTGTGTGTATTGAAGGAAATATAAATTTTTGGTGTCCAAATACCAGCTGTTACAATTGATTTAAATGCATACATATGCTGTGCAGTTTTAGTGAAGTGAACATGATTACAATGCAACCAGTATATAGTGCATGTGCAAGGGTCTCTTCTCTCTTCATGTCTTATTTCATGCATCTTGTATAACAGTCTATTAATAGGTTCTCAGTAGGCGTTAACGGGAACTTGCATTTTGGTAACAACTAGCAGATCCATTCAGTATGTACATATATGCTTTATGGGGAAAGTAACAGAGTAGAAGGAATTATGTCAAATTAATCAAAGGGCTCTTTTTGGACACGTTGCCATATGTTTGATCAATGACCTGCCCAACCCTCAGAGGAACAGGATGAGTATCAGTTCTGTCTACATGTGATATTAATGTCTGGGAGAGCACCTCCCATCACAGAGCTTTACAAACCTGTCTGATGTACACACTACATGTAAGGATCACTTTAGGGATTGAAATGTGTCCGCTTTAATAGCATCCAGCAACAATCAACTGTATAGGACAGGAAGTGAAGAATAATACTGTGTCCAGTTAAAACTTTAGGAGGAATTAGGGGAGGCAAAAATATAGTGACCTGAGTTTTAATCTGTCCAGTATACCATGGTTAATATCTCCTGTCCTTGTGAAGATGCCATGGTATCTTTCAGGATTTCTCATTTAAAACCATGGGAACACAGCTCTCTAACTCTGTGCCATGACAGTAGTTCAGTATGAACTAGGAGAGGCAACATAGTCCAGTGAATAGGATGCTAGTCTGGGACTCAGAAAACCTAGGTTCTGTTCTCAGCTCTGACACTGACTTTTCATATAACCTTGGGCAGGTCATTTCACCCCTCTATGCCTCTGTTTTACCTTACATCCCTTGTTCAGATTGTAAACTATTCAGGGCAAAGACTGCCTTTTACTCTGTGTGTGTGTGTGTGTGTGTGTGTACACGTACAGCACCTAACACAATGGTGCCCCAGTGTCAGCTGGAGCCTCTAGGTGATACTGTAATACAATTAGGGAGGAAAGGTGCTACCTACTGGATCACCAGTATCTGAATGGCAAGGACACAGCCAATGCATTTTTGCAGAATCCAGAAGTAAATGAGTAGTTTGCTATTAAACAGGGTGTGGCAAGGTACCTCCTTCGTCTTTCCAGACTTAGCACTTCCCACTTAGGTGGTGGTGGGCCTGGGGTAAATCCAGCCCCACTCTGGGCAGCATTTGTCTTCGCCTTTCCGTGTTCCTTTGGCCGTATTTTCAGGGTGGGCCTTAGGGTTGGCCTAAGGGGTGATTCCTCCACCAAATAAAAAGGAAACAGTCTCACAAACTCAAAAACAAAGGGGGATACCTTCCCTCACTGGGGCAGGGTGTTGTCCCATTGTTTGCCTCAGGGTGTCAGTGTCTGCTAGGGGAAGAACTCAGGTTTGGCTGTTTCCCCTATGGGAAGGAGCACAGCCTCTCACCCTGGAGAAGTTAATTTCCTTGCTGCCACTAGCCTGGCAGCCACTTCTCTCTCTCTTCCCTTTTCTCTCACCAGAGGAGGGGTTTTAAAAGGTCTCAGGCAGCCCTTAATTGGATTCAGGTGTCCCTAAATGACCTGAGGTAAACCCTTCTCGGCTTGTAGGAAAAAGGGCCTTTAACATTCTAGGGCTAATATCTTGGCCTTCCAGAACCCTCTTGCAGCCATCCGGCCTGACTTTGTCACAAGGGGTAGTGCTGAGCTCCAGGCTGAGGTGGGGAGAGGACATCTCCAGCAAAGATCAGTGTAGAACCAGTCCAAATGCAACCTAAGACCAGAGCTCAGTAATATGAAACGCTGCCGTTGGGACTAAATGTGATAAACTGAAATCGTAGCAAGCAAATAAACACTTTTTATGTCTGTATGAGAGAATAATTCCCATTATTGTATGGAACAAGTGGTAAATCCTGTTTAAATTGGGTAGCTGTATTCAAGTGTGAAAGGATAACTTCCTGGGAAAAAAAACCCCCAGATTTATTTGGAGGCCTCTGATTTACCTGATATAGTCAATGGAAATACTGCATACAGCTATTTCCACTGAAAGTGCAGTTCATTGAATAATTCCTTGCTGAACAAAAGCTGAGCAAAACTGGTGCCTTGCTGCTAATGGGATCCTCTGCTGAGTTGTGAACTCATTGAGCTTCATTCTGCATTTAGGGCTTGTCTAGGTTTGAAATGCAGCCGCACAGCTGCAGTGCTTCAGGGTAGACACTACATACGCCAACGGGAAGTGTTTTCCCATCAGCATAGGTAATCCACCTCCCCAAGAGTCGGTAGCTCGGTCAGCGGAAGAATTCTTCTGCTAATCTAGCCTTGTCTACTTGGGGATTTAGGACACCTTAATTATGTCACTTAGGGACGTGGAGCTTTCACACCCCTGAATAAGGAAGCTGGGTTGATCTAATTTTCAAGTGTAGACCAGCCCTTCGAGTAGGAGTTGTATGCCTTTGGAGCAGTGTTTTGATGTTGCCTTATGAGTAGCTAATTTTGAGTTGATTGCATTTTCTCTGTCTCCACCTCCTTCCCTCCCACTCCATAGCCTGTATGGAGAGGATAGTGCTGATAGTCCCCAAATAATGTCAATAACTCTGTCCTTCAGGAAATAAAGAAGAAGAAAGGAATAAAGGAGGAGGTGCAGCTGACGACTAAACAGAAGGAGTTGCTGCATGCACAGTTGGAGAAGGAGTCTCAAATCAGAAAGCAACTGAAGGAGGCAAGTTACTGAATTTGCCTGAAATTGGATCTCTGCTAGCTCTAGGGTGGGGACAGGGGATGGTATTCTGATACTTTTGACTCAAGGCACTTTCGTCACCTCTGCAAACTGAGATGAACAAATCATTTCAATGAAAAGAAAAGTTAATGAAAATGTAAGAACTGACAATAATCCATTTGCGGTTTTTCATCAGAAACAAAAGATTAAACCTCTTCCTTGATTTGTAGATAGTCTTTGGAGTAACCATTGCAATGATTTCTCTTGCAGCTTGATGGCGAACTGGAAGCAGCTCTAGGACTCCTGGATGCTGTTCTAAAGAGTAACCCTCTTGGTCTAACCCAGTACATCCCGGTTCTCATAGGCTCCTTCTTGCCACTGTTAAAATCCCCATTGGCTGCTCCCAGAATTAAAACCGCTTTCCTTTCCTTAGCTTCCTGTGTCATGCCTCCTCGACTGAAGACTTTTGGTTAGTGTCTGCAATTTGTTGTGTGTTGTATAAAGATTTCCTGTTCAGGGAATGCTTCTGTTATATGGGATTGTAAATGTTTCTTCTGGAACTTTTAAAGTGAATAGAGAGAGTGTGAAATATGTTAGCTAAATATCTCTGAACGCTGCTTTGTTTTAGCAATAGAACAGATATGTCTCAGTCTGTCCTGGGATGGGAGTATCTGCCCCAGTGTAGTTTGACTGCACGCATTCATCATTCAGTCCTTGGCTACCTTGTTGAACTTGCCAATAGGGGTACCAAATGTCAAACTTGATGTTTGTTCATTGGATGTGGAAATGGTCAGTAACTAGCAACTCATAGCAGGCCATCAGATGGCGATAACAACTGACCTATGGCCCTTATGTGGAGAACTCTGAGAGAAACTTTGAATGCATGAGGCTTCTTTTCTTGGGTTTCCTGATGGCTCTTGCAGAAAACGGCTCATTTCTGATCAAAGAATTAAGCTTAGCCTGAAATCTGATTGAAATGCACACAGATGGAGACATCTCTCATAAGCTGGAGAGTTTGTACTCTGTTCCCTCTACTCTCATCCAGCTGGTGTGAGAGCCCTTAGCTCTGTGGGTAGCAGTTCCTTCTCTCTGGAAGTTTGGTAACAGACGTGCTGGAACTACGGGTGCTGGGAGTGCGGCAGCACCCCCTGGCTTGAAGCGGTTTCCATCATATACAGGGCTTACAACTTTGTTCAATGGCTTTTAGCACCCCCATTATAAAAATTGCTCCTACGCCACTGGTTGGTAATGTTTGGGGATTTATGTTTTACCTCTGGGAATGACTTTTATTGTTTGTATTTAGTCCACTCAAAGACTGTTTTATTATATTTAGGTACTTTAGTGAGTCATGTGACCTTACGCCTGATGAAACCAGCATGTGAATTAGATGAATCCTGGTGCCAGGAAGAGTTGTCTACTGCCATTAACAGAGTTGTTTGCTTGTTGCATGCACACACCATCCCCAGCAAGACTGGCAAGGGAGAGCCAGGTAAGAGATGCTAGGGGTTTTCCAGATGATTTTTTTTTAAGATATTTGTACAGCCTCTTGTGAGCTAAAACGTCACATTTATTTTCCCCAAATTAGATAGAAAAGCTCCTCTACTTACCCAAATCCCCAGACTTACTCCCTAAGATTTTTTTTGTTGCAGTAATAGCGGTAATACATGTTGTCACAGGTACAATCAGTGCAAGTATAAAATTGCTATCAATTATTCCTTGTTAGTTTTTCATCTTTAAAAAACACAACCAAAAACCAATTATACAAACAAACCATGCTACACCAGAGTTCATGCTAAGGCCCACATCCTGCAGAGGAATCTGTACGCATGGTTCATAAATATGTGCACACACTGAATAATTCTTAGTATTCAGCACCGCTTAATAAGTGTTGACTAAGTGTGGCAAATATTAGTCTAAGCGAAAAGAGGAAAAGAAGGGGGGGAAAAAAAAGGGTGAGTTGCCCCAGCTTGCTTGCCGTGTGAGCTGTGGCTCATCCCGGCTTCTGGTTGTTTACCATCTAACTTAACCTTTCTGTTCCTGTCCCATTATGACCAGTATAATACCTTAGGATACAACCCTTACAGTTCTTTAGAGGAAATCTAAGATACAGCTTTATTCATCATTTTAAAGACCTTGTACCTCAGTGCTATAGTCCTTCACCCACCACGGTCTGCTTCTTTGTGGTAGCAGTACACTTATTCTTTACAGTTTAGTAAACCATTGACCATGGTGCTTTCCACTTCAGTACGTTGTTTAACATCTCAGTGATATTGTGACTCTGCAATATATCATCTGTTTCAACTGTACTGTCTCATTAATATTTAGATCCATTTTAAAGCTTCTGTCCTGAAAGTGGCCGTTGCTGGATACAACCACAATACACATTGTTCCTCCCACTCAGCAGTTATTTGAACAAATGTCTGAGAATTTGCTCATTAGTAGATTGTTGTGCAAATCCTGTTGCATGGATAAATGCTTTCCCAGCTTTTCTAATTGAAATTTTGATTTAACTCCTTTTCCCATTAGATTGAAGATTTTTAAATGCTGCAGTGCTTAATGTCTCTTAATATCCAAAATATTATTAATCTTTTAAATTAAGATTAATTCCTTGGTTTACCATGAAATTACCCCTTCAAAATGTGATGTAATCATCTGTTTCTGAAGCATCTGGGCATATTTTTACATACTTAAATACAATAATTGTTGTCTGAAATGAATGCAAAATCGCTTTCCTCCCTGATAAAGCCCCTTGTAAAGAAATCAAGAACCTCCCTTGCTTAAACCCATAGTCAAGCCAATGCTTGACCCATGATGAGATATGCCCTGAAGTTACCGTAATTTGGGGCTAGAGGGAGCAAATTCCACAGCTGTGGCTTCTTCATCCATGCTCCCTCTGTAGTAGTGTTAAATTAGCAGCTTCACAAGGAAAAAGGGTCATTAATAATTCTTCCTTGAAATGCTCTGACAGCTTGTGTCCTACATGAGAGGAAACTGGCTATAACACTGTAGTGCTGTATCTGCAGAGCTCTTCATTCTTCCATTTGAAATTAAAATCTGCATTCACTGATAGAGAAGGTAGAAGGCAAACATTCCTCTTGGGTATTCACGCTCTCTAACCACTATTTATTTTTAGCAGTATTTGGAAAAGGACTGTAACTGTGGTCCCATGGGAGGATTCTTATGAATACTGGTCCATAACTAACCAGTGGCTATATTCATGCAGTACCCTGCAGTAAATAACTATTGACAGGATAGCCTGACACTGGGGATTTAGGGTCATTTATTTTGCTAGCCTTTCTAATGCTTTATTTTCTAATACCTCCCTGTTTTGGACTGGCTGGGAGGAGTGTGTGTTTCACACCAGTTCTAAAGTTGATTCACTATGAGAGAAAAAGACCCAGCTGCCAAACAACTGGAGTTCAAAATGCTTTATTTGTTGAGCCTCAAACCAGAGTTAAAGGAGTGTTGTCCCCTGGAATCCATGTGACGTCTTTAAGGGGATGGTCTGGCTAGGCTGCTAGGTACTGTGTAAAAGCTGTTGATGCTGAGCTCAGTATCTCATCTATTTTTCCACTTTTTGTCCCCTGAATTTCAGTGATTCCTCTTACTCTTTGTGCTTTTTCTGCACGGTCCTAAGCGTCTGACATCATTTGAGCTCCTAATGTCACTTAATTAAAAGCCCACTAAAAGCACACTAATATAAAATGCACCAGCACTGAGAGCAGGCATCTCAGACCGGCTCAATGCTGCGGCCTGAATGCCACTGCTGTTGAAGTGAAACTGCAATGTGACAGTGGTTAGGCAGATGGTGAGCTGTGATTGCTGCTTTAGAATAGCTAAGAATTGTGCACACCTTGCTACATTTCTTACCCTGTTGCCCAAGTCCACTTGTTACATATGGTCTCTTTTAGATTGTAAGCTCTTTGTGGCATTTATTGTGTGTGTTTGTACAGTGCCTAGCACAATGGGGCCTAACCCGGTTGTGGCCTTTAGGCGATACCACAATATAAAAGTTAAAGAATAATACATTAATCTCTTACATATCTACAGAGTAAATGAAGGCCCAAGAGACTCCACTGTGCTCACAGGATTTCTTCTTTTCTCTCTACCCATTGCAGGCACTGCATCGTTATCAGCCCCAGCATTTTCCTTAGTCTTTCCTCTGTTAAAGACAGTGCTGACTGAGACGCCCAATGATAGTGAAGAGAAGGAGGCGCTCATGGTCAAGATCCTGCAGATCCTTACAGTTCATGCTCAGCTGAGATCAGCAAGTGGCCAAACTTTGCTGGTGGATGAGGTCAGTGTTCATCCGTTCCCCAGGGCTGGGAACTGGAGGAATGTGAAGAGATCACTCTGAAGATGATGGCATTAAAGATAAGAGAGTTGCCAAGGAGTGATTAATGTGGGCACTGATACCTGCAGCAAGAAACCCTGGGATGAAGAGTTCTGTGCAGCTACTAAGTTGTCCCTTCAGCAGAGCTTGCTATTGATTGTATGTGAAAATATCAGTGATTGTATGCAATGATCAGTCCCAGGATATTAGAGGGACAAGGTGGGTGAGGTAATATCTTTTATTGGACCAGCTTCTGTGGGTGAGAGAGAGAGAGACAAGCTTTCAAGCTTACACAGAGCTCTTCCTCAGACCTGGGAAAAGTATTCAGAAAGTCACAGATAAACACAAGCTAGAACAGATAGTTTAGCTTAAGTAGTTAGCACATATCTATCTGTACTTAGCTGTGTGACTCTGAGTGTCTTTCCCAGACCTGAAGAAGAGCTCTGTGTAGCTCGAAAGCTTGTCTCTCTCCCCAACAGAAGTTGGTCCAGTAAAAGATACTTCCTTGCCCATCTTGTGTCTCGAATATCAGTGAAGCAGTTTCCCTAGCTCCCTGCTGCTGACTTGCTCTGTATCCCCTGTTCTTAGACACTCAGTCTGAGCCTTGTTGCTTGTGACAGAATTCACAAGCTGGCAAGTTGATGAGGGTTTATAGGGAGTATCTGTTGTCTTTTTCACAGCCTCTTAGGCTTTATGTGGTAGGCTTTAGCACAAATTTGGTGCTACACAAATAATCTGATTTCTCTTTGTTCATATACTTTTCCCTGGTCTCATCTGATGGTAGAGGACCTAACCATCACTACTTGCAAATAGCTTAGTCAAATATTACTTTCCCTTCAGAAGTCCCTCAACATCTGTCGTAGATATTTTGAAGGTGCCTATCCTCTTGCTACTGAATTGCCTAGCTAAGATCACTATCCCAGCATCTATCAGTATATGGATTAGTTTGAATTAATCCTTAAGAGTGTTAAATTCTGGAATGGATAAAGCAAATTCCTTCTGTGTGTCAGATGTAATGATTCAAGGTTTTTTGTTCACTGGTGTAGGAGTAGTGCAGCTGGCATTGGAGTGGGTTTCCTTCCTGCCCAGCTAACTTGCTAGCACTGGATTTTCTCTGTCTGTTAGCTTTTGGGGTTACATTTGAACGAATTAGAGTGGCAAGATGTTATTTTTCCCCCTCTTCTTAGAATGGCCCCGAGTTGCTGCCTCGCACAGATATGCTGCTGTTGCTGACCAGGGTGATTGGAACAGGTTCTCCACGGTTACAGGTGAGCTGTCCACTTAGTCTAGCAGTATAGACCCAGCCTAAGCTGCATCAGCAGCTGAACCTAGGAAATATGTCCATCAATTCTAAAATCTCTGGGGCTGGTTGTTCACATATGTTCACGTACCACCAGTTGTTTTATATGGTGCCAGTATCTGAGGATAACAAGCCTTTGTTCTTCCTCTACTGGACCAACTCGTTCTTCCCCATTTCCCCCTGAGTTTGTCCCTATTTATTTCCTCTCTAAGGCCTTGTGTGGCGGTCCTTGTCCCTCTAGCAAAGAAGTGTAGAAGTGGCTCCTTTCAGAGTCCAACTACACTGCTCATTCTGTATTGGCCAGGATGCTGATGAGGAGGAGAGTCAGAAAAGCCTTTCCCAGATAGAAAGCAAAGCACCAAGTCACTTCCTGGCTGCATGTTGCACTGCCACTGGACTGTCTGTTAGATTTTTTCCTTTGTTGCAATGTAGTCATATCCACCTATATTTTATTTATGATCAGTGCAATGGGATGGAAGGCTAGCAATAGGAGCTCTAATACTTTGTAATTGTGTTTCAGGTTCTGGCTTCCAATACGCTGACCGCTCTGTGCACCAGCAGCAGTGGAGAGGATGGCTGTGCCTATGCAGAACAGGAGGAGATAGATGTGTTACTTCAGGCCCTGCAGTCTCCATGCATGAATGTTCGAGATGCAGCTCTCAGGGTAGGTGTGAAACATTTGTTCTGACTTCCACTTAAACTCGGGGCTCTCTAAGTCCTTTGTGCAGGCTACCCAACCCCCTGATTGGGATAGTTCCCATCATTTGTTAAGCGGGTCTCTGAGCTAAGCTCTGTAGGAGGAGACAGTGACTACTAAATGTTCCCACTATGGACAGTCAGAACATTATTAATTGCATTAAAGGGTCTGCACTGGGTTTGTGGTTCAAATAGCAGTTTTGGCTTATCCCCGTCTCCTTCCTCGTACAGCTGTGTAACGCTTTAACATTCTGTTTGCCCTTAATAATTATAGGAGGAGCTGGTAGTGCTGCCTGTAGTAAAGGTTGCCTGATGCTTCACATTACAAGACCTTATTTCTGGTTGCTTATAACTTTGCCAAACTTTGGGCCATTTGGGCTGAAATGTTCCGTGTCTGGCTCAGGTTGAATGTTTTTAGAAAGTTTCAGCAAAAATGGGTCAGCCATTTCTGAGAATGGGATAAGGGGCCAAGAGGTTGTTGTGTCAAAGTTAAAAATTCTTCCTACAGACTTGCTAAGGAGCTCAAGCACCTCCATGCTTTCGAGCAGGGGCTTGAAATTTGGCAGGAGAGGGTCCATCTGATATCAGGGATGTCTCTCTTACTGTTCCCATTTAAAAAAACCAACAAAACCTGTCCAAATTTTGGCCAAGTTATAAGCCTTGGGAAAAAAAACTGTTTACACGTGCTCAGTAGTGTGCGGAAGGAGTTAAAATTTAGCCAGCAAAAAAGACAAACTGCTGAGAAGCAAGGACATAGTTTTTGTTAATACCTGATAACATAGCTTAGCTTATATGGTTAATGCCCGCCCAGTAACTTAGCTCTTAGAATAATGCTAATTTTCCCTTCACAACCCACCGGATATTTGTAAGCACTCATTCACTGCCATCTCTCTGCCTTCTTCCCCCGCAAGGTAGTCATAAATGTTTGATGCAAGTAGGATGACCTTTATATGTATGTACTTTTTTTATTTTTATTTTTGTTTAGGGTTTTTTTTTACTTGTAACAATGTCTCTGTATGTACAAATGAATTAATAAAAAGTATATAACTGGCCACTATGGCACCATATTTTTAAAGCTGCTTGTCTGTCTTCCTGGTACCGTAAATAAACCCCCTTCTCTTTACTGAGAAGAATAGATAGGCCTGTAACCAGAGCTGATCCAGAAAATAGGAGGGTGTGCTGTCTTCCGGGTGCTAAGATACGGGATGTAGACCTGAGGTTGAAAAGGATTCTAAAGGGAGCGGGAAAGAATCCCCTAATTATCCTTCATGTGGGAACAAATGATACGGCTAGATTCTCGCTGGAAAGTATTAAGGGAGACTATGCTAGGCTGGGGAGGACGCTTAAGGAAATTGAGGCTCAGGTGATCTTTAGTGGGATTCTGCCTGTTCCTAGAGAAGGGCAACAAAGGTGTGACAAGATTATGACTATCAATAGATGGCTTAGGCAGTGGTGCTATAAGGAGGGCTTTGGGATGTATGGCCATTGGGAGGCATTCATGGATAGAGGACAGTTCTCTCGGGATGGACTTCATCTGAGTAGGGAAGGAAATAGACTTCTAGGATGGAGGCTGGCACAACTGATTAAGAGAGCTTTAAACTAGGAATTTGGGGGAGATGGTTGGGAGATGTCCAGGTAATCTCCACGCCAGAATTAAACATAGAGTGGAAAGAAAATGAAGTAAGAGTGGATACAGCTGTAGGTAGGAGGAAGGGCAGTGTAGATACAAGTCTAATAGGTTATACTGGTAGTAAAATAACCGTGCCTAATAGGGTACAGAATGTGAGTGAGGCTAAACAGCAAAAATTAAGATGTTTGTACACTAATGCAAGGAGCCTAGGTAACAAAATGGAGGAACTAGAGTTACTGGTGCAGGAAGTGAAACCAGATATTATAGGTATAACAGAGACCTGGTGGAATAGTAGTCATGACTGGGCTACAGGTATTGAAGGGTATGTGCTGTTTAGGAAAGACCGAAATAAAGGTAAAAGTGGTGGAGTAGCACTGTATATCAATGATGAGATAGAATGTAAAGAAATAAGCGATGAAATGGATATGACTGAGTCTGTCTGGGCAAAAATTAAATTGGGGAAGAAAACTATTAGAGCCTCCCCTGGGATAGTGCTTGGGGTGTGCTATAGACCGCCGGGATCTAATTTGGATATGGATAGAGCCCTTTTTAATGTTTTTAATAAAGTAAATACTAATGGAAACTGTGTGATCATGGGAGACTTTAACTTCCCAGATATAGACTGGAGGACGAGTGCTAGTAATAATAATAGGGCTCAGATTTTCCTAGATGCGATAGCTGATGGATTCCTTCAGCAAGTAGTTGCTGAACCGACTAGAGGGGATGCTATTTTAGATTTGGTCTTGGTGAGTAATGAGGACCTCATAGAGGAAATGGTTGTAGGGGATAATCTTGGCTCAAGTGATCATGAGCTAATTCAGTTCAAACTGAATGGAAGGATTAACAAAAATAAATCTGCAACTAAGGTTTTTGATTTCAAAAGGGCTGACTTTCAAAAATTAAGGAAATTAGTTAGGGAAGTGGATTGGACTGAAGAATTTATGGGTTTAAAGGTAGAGGAGGCCTGGGATTATTTTAAATTAAAGCTGCAGAAGCTATCGGAAGCCTGCATCCCAAGAAAGGGGAAAAAATTCATAGGCAGGAGTTGTAGACCAAGCTGGATGAGCAAGCATCTTAGAGAGGTAATTAAGAAAAAGCAGAAAGCATATAGGGAGTGGAAGAAGGGAGGGATCAGTAAGGCAAGCTACCTTATTGAGGTCAGAATATGTAGGGATAAAGTGAGACAGGCTAAAAGTCAAGTAGAGTTGGACCTTGCAAAGGGAATTAAAACCAATAGTAAAAGGTTCTATAGTCATATAAATAGGAAGAAAACAAAGAAAGAAGAAGTGGGACCGCTAAAAACTGAGGATGGAGTGGAGGTCAAGGATAATCTAGGCATGGCCCAATATCTAAACAAATACTTTGCCTCAGTCTTTAATAAGACTAAAGAGGATCTTAGGGATAATGGTAGCATGATAAATGGGAATGAGGATATGGAGGTAGACATCACCATATCTGAGGTAGAAGCGAAACTCAAACAGCTTAATGGGACTAAATCGGGGGGCCCAGATAATCTTCATCCAAGAATATTAAAAGAATTGGCACAAGAAATTGCAAGCCCATTAGCAAGAATTTTTAATGAATCTGTAAACTCAGGGGTTGTACCGTATGATTGGAGGATTGCTAACATAGTTCCTATTTTTAAGAAAGGGAAAAAAAGTGATCCAAGTAATTATAGGCCTGTTAGTTTGACATCTGTAGTATGCAAGGTCTTGGAAAAAATTTTGAAGGAGAAGGTAGTTAAGGACATTGAAGTCAATGGTAAATGGGACAAAATACAACATGGTTTTACAAAAGGTAGATCGTGCCAAACCAACCTGATCTCCTTCTTTGAGAAAGTAACAGATTTTTTAGATAAAGGAAACGCAGTGGATCTAATTTACTTAGATTTTAGTAAGGCGTTTGATACGGTGCCACATGGGGAATTATTAGTTAAATTGGATAAGATGGGCATCAATAGGAATATTGAAAGGTGGATAGGGAATTGGTTAAAGGGGAGACTACAACGGGTCCTACTGAAAGGTGAACTGTCAAGTTGGAGGGAGGTTACCAGTGGAGTTCCTCAAGGATCGGTTTTGGGACCAATCTTATTTAATCTTTTTATTACTGACCTGGGCACAAAAAGTGGGAGTGTGCTAATAAAGTTTGCAGATGATACAAAGCTGGGAGGTATTGCTAATTTAGAGAAGGACAGGGATACCCTACAGGAGGATCTGGATGACCTTGTAAACTGGAGTAATAGGAATAGGATGAAATTTAATAGTGAGAAGTGTAAGGTCATGCATTTAGGGATTAATAACAAGAATTTTAGTTATAAGCTAGGGACGCATCAACTAGAAGTAACGGAGGAGGAAAAGGACCTTGGAGTATTGGTTGATCATAGGATGACTATGAGCTGCCAATGTGATATGGCTGTGAAAAAAGCTAATGTCGTCTTGGGATGCATCAGGAGAGGTATTTCCAGTAGGGATAAGGAGGTTTTAGTACCGTTATATAAGGCACTGGTGAGACCTCACCTGGAGTACTGTGTGCAGTTCTGGTCTCCCATGTTTAAGAAGGATGAATTCAAACTGGAACAGGTACAGAGAAGGGCTACTAGGATGATCCGAGGAATGGAAAACTTGTCTTATGAAAGGAGACTCAGGGAGCTTGGCTTGTTTAGCCTAACTAAAAGAAGGCTGAGGGGAGATATGATTGCTCTCTATAAATATATCAGAGGGATAAATACCAGAGAGGGAGAGGAATTATTTAAACTCAGTACCAATGTGGACACAAGAACAAATGGATATAAACTGGCCACTAGGAAATTTAGATTAGAAATTAGACGAAGGTTTCTAACCATCAGAGGAGTGAAGTTTTGGAATAGCCTTCCGAGGGAAGTAGTGGGGGCAAAAGATCTATCTTGCTTTAAGATTAAACTCGATAAGTTTATGGAGGAGATGGTATGATGGGATAACATGGTTTTGGTAATTAAATATTCATGGTAAATAGGCCCAATGGCCTGTGATGGGTTTTAGATGGGGTAAGATCCAAGTTACCTGGGAAAAAATTTTCTGTAGTATCTGGCTGATGAATCTTGCCCATATGCTCAGGGTTTAGCTGATCGCCATATTTGGGGTCGGGAAGGAATTTTCCTCCAGGGCAGATTGGAAGAGGCCCTGGAGGTTTTTCGCCTTCCTCTGTAGCATGGGGCACGGGTCACTTGCTGGAGGATTCTCTGCTCCTTGAGGTCTTTAAACTACAATTTGAGGACTTCAATAGCACAGATATAGGTGTGAGGTTTTTTTGGTAGGAGTGGTGGGTGAAATTCTGTGGCCTGCGTTGTGCAGGAGGTCAGACTAGATGATCATAATGGTCCCTTCTGACCTAAATATCTATGAATCTATGAATTGTCTGTGCTTGCCTAATTCTTAGGCAAAAAGATTTTTTTTAAACAATAGAGACTGGTTAGCATTTTGGCAGCTAGTTTTCTGAAGAGTCTGTTTGCATGGGGCATGCTGCATGCTGGGGCTGCAGGAGCCGAGCAGGCCTTTCCCTGCAATTGCTGCTCATCACTGTGGTACCAGGCACAGGAACTGAGAGCAAAGAGACTCTTTTGTGCTCTTAATGCTCTCCCTGCTGGCATCTGGGCAGCATGGAGGAGGTAGCTTCCTGACTCAAATGCAGAAAGGACAAGAGCTGGACTGGGTGTGGGGTGCAAAGGGTACAGAGGGAGTAGATTGGGAGGACTGGGTCTAGGAACTGGTGCAAGGAGTGGGTGGATACTGGGATTGGTCAGTCAAGGAGACAGGGTTTGGGAGAAGAGGCGGCTGAAATTGGACAACAAGTGGGAAATTTGGGATGAGGAGCCAGGATTGGGGGAAGACTGGGATTTGGAGGGAAAAGGAGACTTGGACTGGGATTGAGGGAGGGGCAGAAAGAGTCAGGATCAAGCTTGAAGATGAAAAGGGCAAAAGGATCTGTAACCACTAGAGCAGGGGTTCTCAAACTTCATTGCACTGCGACCCCCTTCTGACAACAAAAATTTCTACATGACCCCAGGAGGGAGGACCAAAGCCTGAGCCCCTGGCACGGGGGCCAAAGCCTTCAGCCCCAGGCCAGCGGCCTGTAACATGAGCCCCACCATCCAGGGCTGAAGCTCTCAGGCTTCAGCCCTGGGCCCCAGCATGTTTAATGCCAGCCCTGGCAACCCCATTAAAATGGGGTCGCGACCCACTTTGGGGTCCTGACCCTCAGTTTGAGAACCACTGCACTAGAGAACACTCCTCTCCAGAACTTGTAATGTAACTCAATATTCCTGAGTTTCTGATATTTCTTTGTTGATGAGCAAGTATCTGTGAAACCCACTGGCAAAGTGTATGTCTCAGGTTGCACACACAATCTTAATTCTGACATCTTTGAACTTTTGAATGCTTGACTTTGCAATCCTAACATTGTTTTAATGAAGCTTACTTGTGTAGTTTGTTATGCTGGTGTTTTGTTATCTAGCTCGAGAGGAAGAAACAGTCTAGTTGCCTTGGTGCTTTTATTCCCCTTGAATCCTGACATGGACTGACTTTTGAGGAATAAATTTCCTCCTACCGTAGTATAAGAGTTGTCCGCAACCCTAGAGTTCTGTCCAGTGCTAGACACCTACCAGAACTCTACTTCTTGGTGCTCTCTTGTGGAAAAGCAAGTTCAGGCAAGCATCTTCCTCTGAGTGTGCACAGCATTACTCGGATAATTCTTTCCCCTTTTATGGTATTTCTCACCATGGCAACAATTGCAAATGACACTATATTGTCCTATTCAATGCAGGTGTGATTTCTGTCTTTTATTGGGCTCCTGATCCAGGCAATTACCTAGGCCTGGACTTCTAAGCAGCTGAGAGCTATTGCTTGGCTGCTGTACCTAATTACATTGGTTTTATGTTCTCTTATCCCCCTCCTTCTTAGTCCTCAGTCACTATTTTACTGGTGATTATTGAGCAACTGGATGGCAATATAGCTTCCCTGTTAAATTACAAAATGTGTTCTTCAGAAAGGTGAGTGCAACACTTCTTTTGTGTGAGACTGCTGAAATGGTTCTTTAATCAAGTATCAGTCTCCTTGCATGGCTGTGAGATGGCTCAAATATAGTAAAATTGAAATAGTCCCTCTTCTCTCCTCCCCCCCCCCCCCCCAATACTCCTTGCTTAACTATTACCCAGTCTCTGGAACTCCATTTTGTGCAATTTGCAGCAGCTTTTGGCAAAACGAAAAGTGTCAAGACGTTCTTCAGCAGAAAGTTAATTTAATCAATTTTCCTTTACATGGAAGATTTCCTGTATTATGATTTAAGGTCATCTCTGCTAAGGATGGCTGTAGAGACCAGACATTCGCACTGAATGTCCTGTCGTTTCATTCAGGGACTAATGGAGCTGCAGATGGTGCTACCAACACCTGACAGTGATGAAAAGAATGGATTGAATCTGCTGCGCCGGCTCTGGGTGGTGAAGTTTGATGTGGAAGATGAGATTAGAAAACTGGCAGAGAGGTGAGAACTGTACTCTATTCAGTGGATTGTAACAGTGATGCTTATTTGCCTTCCCATATGGGGTCTTACACAGAGGATCTGTGTAGGTCTTGCCCCCAAAAGGGTGCAACTTTAGATCTGTCTGGTGTTCTATGTTTAGGGGGATCTCTAGTTGTCTGAAGAATGATCAATCACCAATTTGTGTTACCTGCAGGCTGTGGGAATCTATGGGTCTGGAGTTGCAGCCTGATCTCTGTTCCCTGCTGATCAAAGATACTATCTACTACGAGGAAGCCGTGCGTCAATCTGGCGCTGAGGCTCTTTCCAAAGCTGTGGAGCAGTATCAAAACCAGGCAGCTGAAGTCATGAGTAAACTTATGGAGATTTACCAGGAGAAGCTCTATGTAAGTAGCTGCTGTTGTGTGGAGTTATAGGCACAACCCACACATGCTCAGTGTTATGTCCTTTTCTTACTCAGTCTGTGCACTCACCGCATTCTTCTGTTGGTGCTGTCGTATATGTCCTTTATTTTTTGTTAAATGTGGTATTGCAGATGTGGAAGGTATCATGGATCTAAATTTTGTAGGCTAAGGAGAGGAAACTAGACTGAGCTGCTAGTAAACTTCTATTATACAGCTTTGTTTTTTCCCTTCATGTTTTGTGTGTGTGTGTCCTTGGAAACGCATGCTGATTAAATATATCCATTTCCCCACTCACAGAGGCCACCTCCAGTTTTGGATGCTCTGGGACGAGTGATATCTGAGTCTCCACCTGACCAGTGGGAAGCAAGGTATTGTGTCTCTTCAAATTCTGCTCTTCACTTCCAATGCTTCCTAAATGAGATGCTTGAGACTTTTCCTCATGTTGTTATAGGTGAGAGGGAAGCGTATGGTCCAGGGAAGTGTCTGAGGAGTAAACTGTCTGCATTTGTACCAACTGGTGATCGTGTGGTCTCCCCTATTATGGGACACTTGTCTCTCTCAGAGCAGAATGTGCAGACCAATACAGCTTTGCATGTTCTTCTGGAACATTTCCAGATCCATCAGACCATGGGTGGTGCATGGATCGCTGGCTGGGGGAGGCTAGTCCCCAGCCCTGCCCTTCCAGTTGAGGCCCTGTTGCAACTCAGAACCTTCCACCGTGGCCACCAGCCCCCGCCCCAGGCTAGTGGCCCCAGCCCCAGGTGGGTGGCGCGGCCCCAGTGCCAGCCCAAGCTGGGGCCACTGCACAGGGGAACTGGGAAGAGTGGGCAAGAGCAGGAAGTAGGTGGGGGTCTGGGGGTAGGACATGGGCAGGGCCACGCCTGGCTATTTGGGAAGGCACAGCTTTCCTCAGCCTATGATACCTGCCGCCCATGCATCAGACTGTTGTTCTTCACAATTTTATCCCTGTCAATCTCATAAGAATGGAATCTTTTCCTATCAAAGTGGCTCATTTGTGGTTTATGTCAACAGATTCTCAGTCTCTGTCCCGTGCTCAATCATTTGTGTCAAGAATAGGGTGCTAGCCTCAGTGAACTGGACAAATTCCAATTTGGATAATTACATTCTGCCTCTTAAATGCTTTCTGTAGTTTTAATTGGACAGCGTATTGTTCACTGCTTCCCTTAAACGAATCTGTTCTTTAGTGCTTATGTGTACTGCTCTACGGCTACTGCGTTTCAGTGGTGGATGAAGTTATCCTTGTGTTTGGGTTTGTGTAAAGTGCTTGAGATCCTTCAGATGAAAGTTACTGTACGAATGCCAGATTATTGTACCTTTGGGAACTTGCAGCAGGGAGCTGAAAGCGAAATGGTGGTTGCTGCTCTGGGATCATCACTTTGGGAAAATTGGCACAGCTGCTGAACTATCTGAAATGTTACGGTTCCATGGCGTTCTCTCTGTTAACTGTTGGAGATGGAAGTGGTGATAGCTGCAAAAAACAAGTGCTTACAAAAGTCACTCATCTGAATCATGGAAGCCCAATTCATACATAATACATTTTTTTTATACAGATGTGGGATAGCCTTGGCCTTGAATAAACTCTCTCAGTACCTGGATAGTTCTCAGGTGAAGCCCCTTTTTCAGTTCTTTGTACCTGATGCCCTTAATGACCGGAATACTGAGGTCCGGAAGTGCATGCTAGATGCAGCTCTTTCTACGCTCAATACCCATGGCAAGGTAAGCTCAAACTCTCCTTCCCTTAAAGATGGGAATAAACGTGAGTGGGACTTGGATACTGTGTTGAAGCCTCTATATTAGATAAAGCCATTGGTACAAAGTAACGGTTGAAAACCTTCATCTAATGAGAATTTCTTTCTCTAATGTATTTTAAAATTGTTTCAGTAGTGACCAGTACAGACTAACAGCCTAATATTCTCCTCTCACTTACACTATGGTAAATCAGGAGTAATGTAGTTGAAGTGTCTGGAATTGAAATGGTGTAAAACTGGTGCAATAAAAGCAGAATTGGACTATACTATTAAACAAAGGTAAGTAAAATAACTGCTGTAAAGACGTGGCAGTGAGCACCATCAGAGGCTGCCTGTGTCTGACAAGGAGTCACATGTATAACTTTAATCTTCTGATGCCAGCATCTGAGAACTGTATATACAACACCCTATATATCTATATCTATATGTATCTCTGTGTGTGTGTGTATATGTGTGTATATATATATAAAATGTAGGAGGCCTTGCATGCGAACCTTAGAGCCTTTGACATTTTAAAAATGAATCAAATAAAAAACCCCAAAGTTAAAGAAATGCATACTTATTATAGTAAAAAAATATATGGGTATTTCACATGTAGCTCATGTATGGATCTGTCAAGAAAAGATGAGTTGTCAAGCCCAAAGCACTGCACCCCTCATGGATTTTGGAGGGGAGAGTTGGAACTCCCTCATTCAGGCTTCAAGGTGTCTCTTTATGATCACCCCATTCCTGTAGTCAAGAAGAACTTGAGTATTGTCACCACTAGCTAGTGCTCTTAGTTGCCAGATGAGCAATATCAGGTGCACTTTCCTCTTTCACTCCCAGCTCATACTAATTCAGGGAACAAGAGAATGGGTGCTGAAATCCAAACCAGCTCTCCCACATGGTAATGCCCACCATTTTCACCAGATCGCTGGGCTGGCAGGTTTGTGTATGTATTTTTTTTAATATTTAAGAACTAACTGCTCTTTCACAGGAAATAGCCATAGCCTGTAGGATGCCACATGGTCCTAAATGCTGTAGTATATGAGACTCTCTGTATGGAAAATGAACTGTAAATTGAGACTCACAGTTGCATAGTTTTAGCCTCTGATAAGGATAACAAGGTCTTGCTGAGCAGAGCAAACCTTGCTCTGAGAGTGGACTTTAGTAGCAGGTGACATGTTCTACATTTTGTTTTTCAGGACAATGTTAACTCTCTCTTGCCGGTATTTGAAGAATTCCTGAAGAATGCTCCAAATGATGCCAACTATGATGCCGTCAGACAGAGCGTAGTCATTCTGATGGGCTCCCTGGCAAAACATCTGGACAAGAGTGACCCTAAAGTGAAACCAATTGTTGCCAAACTGATAGCAGCCCTGTCTACTCCATCCCAACAGGTACCTCCTTTCAAAAGTTCTCAGGAGCCAAGCAGAAGCAGGTTAATTCTCTGACACTTTCAGGGATTTCATCATTCGCTTTCATCCCTGTTCTTGGAAATATGGACTCCAGGCACAACAGAAGTAGTGAGTTACAGAGCAATGAACATAAGAACGGCCATACTGGGTCAGACCAAAGGTCCATCCAGCCCAGTATCCTGTCTATTGACAGTGGCCAATGCCAAGTGCCCCAGAGGGAGTGAACCTAACAGGTAATGATCAGTGATCTCTCTCCTGCCAGCCATCTCTACCCTCTGACAAACAGGGGCTAGGGACACCATTCCTTACCCATCCTGGCTAATAGTCATTAATGGACTTAGTTTCCATGAATTTATCCAGTTCTCTTTTAAACCCGGCTATAGTTCTAGCCTTCACAACCTCCTCAGGCAAAAGGAGTTCCACAGGTTGACTGTGTGCTGTGTGAAGAAGAACTTATTTTTATTTGTTTTAAACCTGCTGCCCATTAATTTCATTTGGTGGCCCCTAGTTCTTATATTATGGGAACAAGTAAATAACTTTTTCTTACTCACTTTCTCCACACCACTCATGATTTTATATACCTCTATCATATCCCTCCTTAGTCGCCTATTATCCAAGCTGAAAAGTCCTAGCCTCTTTAATCTCTCCTCATATGGGCCCCATTCCAAACCCCTAATCATTTTAGTTACCCTTTTCTGAACCTTTTCTAATGCCAATATATCTTTTTTGAGATGAGGGGACCACATCTGTATGCAGTATTCAAGATGTGGGCGTACCATGGATTTATATAAGGGCAATAAGATATTCTCTGTCTTATTCTCTATCCCTTTTTTTAATGATTCCTAACATCCCGTTTGCTTTTTTTACTGCCGCTGCACACTGTGTGGACATCTTCAGAGAACTATGCATGATGACTCCAAGATCTTTCTCCTGATTTGTTGTAGCTAAATTAGCCCCCATCATATTGTATGTATAGTTGGGGTTATTTTTTCCAATGTGCATTACTTTACATTTATCCACATTAAATTTCATTTGCCATTTTGTTGCCCAATCACTTAGTTTTGTGAGATCTTTTTGAAGTTCTTCACAATCTGCTTAGGTCTTAACTATCATGAGCAGTTCAGTGTCATCTGCAAACTTTGCCACCTCACTGTTTACCCCTTTCTCCAGATCATTTATGAATAAGTTGAATAGGATTGGTCCTAGGACTGACTCTTGGGGAACACCACTAGTTACCCCTCTCCGTTCTGAAAATTTACCATTTATTCCTACCCTTTGTTCCCTGTCTTTTAACCAGTTCTCAATCCATGAAAGGATCTTCCCTCTTAACCCATGATAACTTAATTTACGTGAGAGTCTTTGGTGAGGGACCTTGTCAAAGGCTTTCTGGAAATCTAAGTACACAATGTCCACTGGATCCCCCTTGTCCACATGTTTGTTTGACCCCTTCAAACAACTCTAATAGATTAGTAAGACATGATTTGTTTACAGAAACCATGTTGACTTTTGCCCAACAATTTATGTTCTTCTATGTGTCTGACAATTTTATTCTTTACTATTATTTCAGCTAATTTGCGTGGTACTGACGTTAGACTTAACGGTCTGTAATTGCCAGGATCACCTCGAGAGCCCTTTTTAAATATTGGCGTTTCATTAGCTATCTTCCAGTCATTGGGTACAGAAGCTGATTTAAAGGACAGTTTACAAACCATAGTTAATAGTTCAGCAATTTCACATTTGAGTTCTTTCAGAATTCTTGGGTGAATGCCATCTGGTCCCAGTGACTTGTTACTGTTAAGCTACTCAGTTAATTCCAAAACCTGGCTTTAGAGTGTTATAAAGGGAATTTGTATTCTCTAAGCCAGTGGCTTTCAACCTGTGGTCCACGGACCCCTGAGGGTCTGCAGACTGTCTAAGATTTCCAAAGAGGTCTGCACCTCCATTTGAAATTTATTAGGGGTCCAAAAATGAAAAAAGGTTGAAAACCTTGGGTCTAAGCAGCTACACTCTGAAGTCAAACATGGGTTCAAATTCAGAAACATGAGAAGGCAGAAACATGTCGCTGGGGACACATACCAATAGATCAGCAAGGTGAGTGGTGGGGACAGGTTATAGTGTTAGTGACATACACCTTGTGATATGTTTGATAACTAGTGGGTTTTCCCATAGGTCCAGGAGTCTGTTGCAAGCTGTTTACCACCTCTTGTGCCTGCAATTAAAGACGATGCAGGAGGAATGATACAGAAGCTAATGCAGCTGCTATTAGAGTCTGATAAGTATGCTGAGCGCAAAGGTGCAGCATATGGACTGGCAGGCTTGGTGAAAGGCCTTGGCATCCTCTCTCTCAAACAGCAGAAGATGATGACCACGCTGACAGATGCCATTCAGGATAAGAAGAACTTCCGCCGGCGAGAAGGTGAGTGGCAGGCCCTCTCCTCTCCATCTTTTTGAAGTTTTCTATATTTGATCTGCTGACACTTGTACCAGATATATTGATACCTGTACTTCCTCCATTTACTTGGGCCTGACTGACTTGCATAGGAAATCCTGTATCTGGTTACTCTTTTCCCCTCAATTGATACTGTTAAAGTGGGGAATGTGCGTCTCCTGAAATCTTGATTTCTCTTGTACAGTATATTTTAAAACAAACAAACAAAAAACCCCACCTCACAATGGAGTACAGGAAGGGGTCTTAGTCTCTGGAATGTGTCCTCACTCTCATCTCTCCCATCTCAGGTAAGGGTGTTGCTAGGGAGGCTCTTGCTTCGCCCAGGGCAGTAAGGATAGGAGTGTAAGCTGGTCCAGAGGTGGCGATGGGTTTTTAAAACCTCTTCATTGCATTTGCTGCTGTATGTTTTCCATCCTTATTTCTCTTTCCTTCACTCTGATCCTAACTTACACTGGGACTCAGAAAGCTACCAAGCTTCATTTTTAATGCTATCAGCCTCTGTGCCACCTTTGGGGAGCAGAAGTCCCGGACACAATACTCCCTTCTGGTTTAAGGAGGGAGAATGAGATGCCCAGGAGGTTTCTGGATCTGAGGTTCCCACAAAAAATTACCTCTTAGCTCCTCAGGCAAATCTGATCTTCACTTCTGATCCCACCTAGAGTGGTATATTATTTCCTGATTATCCTGTCTTTTTCTAGGGGCTCTGTTTGCCTTTGAGATGCTCTGCACCATGCTTGGGAAGCTCTTTGAGCCCTATGTGGTTCATGTGTTACCCCATTTGCTGCTTTGTTTTGGAGATGGAAACCAGTATGTGCGAGAGGTGAGTAAGAGGTTCCTGAGAACCAGGAATGCGAGAGGTGGTAGCAAAAACTATTCTTATTCTGAATAACTATTTAAATTTAAAAAAACCAAACCCTTGTACAAACCACAGGCCAGTAGAATTTGATTTCTTTGATAACCAATACCATCGTATTCCACTGGGCATTAACTCTAGGTTGGGACTGTCTTTCAACTAGCTATACTGTTGGACATCCACACTGTTTTACCCCAGGGCCATGTTCCCACCCGCTCTTTAAAGAAGCGGGAGAAACCAGCAGTGAGGCAGATTATAAATGTCCTCTTTCCTCCTTCGAGGCTGCAGACGACTGTGCCAAGGCAGTGATGAGCAACCTCAGCGCTCATGGCGTGAAGCTGGTGCTACCATCGCTTCTGGCGGCACTTGAGGAGGAGTCTTGGAGAACCAAAGCTGGTATGGACTAGTGTTTGACTCTGCTATAGCTCAGAGGAGCTTGAAGTTCACTGATACACCACTTGCCTGGCTTATTCTTTCAACCGAGTGAACACTGTGAGATCTTGTTCTCTTTTTTGTGCTACAGCGGTGCACGGAGCTTTTGGAATGAATGCTTCATTTATCTGTCTCAACATATTTAAGCAGCATTTTCTTGTGACTGGATTCTAAGAAACATTCTCTTGCAGCTATAGAGGTAGCTGAAGAGCAGGAATCTTGGCCTGCTGCCTCTCCCAAACAGTTTTTAAAACTTCCCATTATTTAAAAACCTCCGCAATGCATGCGCTTTCTGGACTATTGCTCTGTGCAGGGCTGAGTTTGAGTTGAACACTGCCATTGCCAGTCTCTTCCGTTGCATTAATTTTCTCTTACTCTGTGTTCAGGGTCCGTGGAGTTGCTGGGGGCTATGGCATACTGTGCCCCAAAACAGCTCTCTTCCTGCCTGCCAAATATCGTGCCAAAGCTCACTGAAGTGCTCACAGACTCCCATGTAAAAGTGCAGAAGGCAGGACAGCAGGCTCTTAGGCAAATTGGCTCTGTTATCAGGAATCCGGAGATCCTGGGTAAGAACCCTGTGCCTGTGTGTGTGTGTGTTGTTTGATTGCTCAATGCATCCCAACATGAGACCCTGGTTCATAACTATGTCCTAGAGCAGGACCCTTTTAGTTTACGTTCACATTGAATATGTAAACTTGAAACAAAATCCACTTTAGAAAGGTATAACCTGAAAACTGCAACACAAGTGTCTGTTTTTAAGCTTTCTAAATGTTCTCTGAATCTTCTCAGCTGATGTCAATAGGGCTCCCTTTGCCATTTCTCACTTTGTCATTCTTTAGAAGGATTCGCACTTTTTTGGGTGGGCGCAAGGACACCAGCTGTGGCTGAAGCTGTCTCACTTGTCTGTTCCATGTACAAACGTAGCATTTTTCTCTCCCATTTTGAAATGTGTAGCAATAGCTCCAGTACTGTTGGATGCGCTCACTGACCCATCCAGGAAGACCCAGGAGTGCCTGCAGACCCTGCTGGATACCAAGTTTGTCCATTTCATCGATGCTCCGTCCCTGGCCCTCATTATGCCCATTGTTCAGAGAGCCTTTCAAGATCGTTCCACAGACACCAGGAAAATGGCTGCCCAGATCATTGGAAATATGTACTCCCTGACTGATCAGAAGGTATAATGCTGGGGAGATCTTTCCAGCTATAGACTTCGCTTACTTTGGAGAGGAGAAATAGTCTAACAGAGCAAAAGACTGTGAATATTTTACTGGCGTGTCTGGGGTTTTGTTCTCGGTAAGGGTAATCCGAGAACTCTGAGCAGTTGCACTGACTCAACATGGATGTCATGTGAGCAAGTGACTTCTACAAAGATAATGAAAATCCTAGCATGGTTGAGACCAACTTATAAACTTTCTCCTTTGATCTACTGTGTAGCTCTGGTGCCATATACATTTCCCAAACAAGTCTTGTAGACGAATTGGTAAATATTTGTGCTCTAAGAGAGATGCCTCCATAAATCCACTACTTTGGAATGAATTCAGAGATTTTCAGTGTTGGTTCACAGAAGGAAAAGTTGAAGTAACTGTAGAGTGAAGATCGGTGTTTGATTCCTTTATTGCTGGTTATGCTCTAAAATTAAGCCTTGCATTGGGGGGAAGAGGGCTGGATTTAATTTAGGAAACAAAAATTTAATTTATGAATGAGCATGAAAGGTTTTTGAGTGACCTGCTTAGTGTGACAGTGCTCTGTAAGGTCCGTGTGGGGAAAATTGAGTTAATTTGTGTATTATCAGTGCTGTGGAGGCAGTGTATTAAGCTCCCAGGGTACAGCTGTATCTAACTGTTACCAGACAAAGATGAGATTTTGATGGCTCAGTTTTCTTTTTGAACCCAGCACTTAAACACTGGGCTTTTTGTTTCAGGATCTGTCTCCTTACCTACCCAGTGTGACCCCTGGACTGAAAACCTCTCTATTGGACCCCGTGCCTGAGGTAAGTCTTGGTAGAACTACAGTTCTGCTCAAGTGTGAAGAGTCTTTCTGCCTGTAGGATTAATCCTAATCTTTCCACGAACTAGTTTGTGGTTAGAATAGTGAGAGAAGCTGTGAAAAGTGATCAGGGAGGGGAGTTAAGACCTCCATATCTCTCTGTCTTGATAACTTTCATTATGACTGGATATTTTGCAACTTTACACTTCTCTCTCTTGCCTGTTAGGTGCGTACAGTATCTGCGAAGGCATTAGGAGCCATGGTGAAGGGCATGGGGGAGTCGTGCTTTGAGGATTTGCTGCCATGGCTGATGGAGACGCTGACGTATGAGCAGAGTTCAGTGGATCGATCTGGTGCAGCGCAAGGTAAGTATAACAGGAGCTGAGCAATGGTATTGGAGTTCCTTAGCTTGGCCGAAATAGAAGTTTGTGTGTGTCGTCATTGTGTGTTTACCAGCTTTGAAACTGAGTGTTGTTTTTCAGGTCTGGCTGAAGTCATGGCAGGGTTGGGGGTAGAAAAGCTGGAGAAACTTATGCCAGAAATTGTAGCTACAGCCAGCAAAGTGGACATTGCACCCCATGTCCGGGATGGTTATATCATGATGTTCAACTACCTGCCCCTCACCTTTGGAGACAAGTTCACCCCCTATGTTGGGCCAATCATACCGTGCATCCTTAAGGTAGGAAGCAGATAGCAGGAAATTCACAATTTAGGGACGGGAAGGAAAGTTCTCAGGTATTTCTAAATGCCTAATAAAGTAATTGTCCATAGCAGATTCTCTTCCCTGCTCTTCCAAGGTCCTTGATAGCATTGTTTGCTGGGTTTTATGTGTGGCTTTTAGTAAATCCTTGACTTTGGAGATTGTGGGAAATGGGAAGAGGTCTCAACTGGGCATTCACTGCTTTGCAACTCATTACTTTTAATGGATGAGGAGGAGGAATGCACCATCTCACTGTGGAAATCAAGTGCCATCTATTTGGTATTTTCTTCCACATTGAAAACCACACTTTGTGATTTGTCTCTTGATCTAGGCTCTGGCAGATGAGAATGAGTTTGTGCGAGACACCGCCCTTCGTGCTGGACAGAGAATCATCAGCATGTATGCAGAAACTGCAATTGCTCTTCTCCTGCCTCAGCTTGAGCAAGGTCTCTTTGATGACCTTTGGAGAATCAGGTAGAGAATAAGTTTTTAACCCTGCAGTAACCATCCTTCCCCGGAGCCTCTCAGCGTTGCTCTTTAAAGAAGTGTAGGAGCTGCTTGGAAACAAGAGGCTCTCCCTTCTACACGTGGACTATGTGGTGCCTTTGCAGTAGTACTCTGACTCAGAATCTGGAGTGGAATATGGAACATGCAGTTTCTCCCAGGTGATAGTGCAAAACACTCCTACTGGATCACTTAGCCAGGTCGCAATTTTAAAATGCTTTTCCACAGCAGTTTCTCTGGTAATATTTAGAACTCACATTCGCATAGTGCATTTCTTTTTTCAAAGTGCTGTCTCAACAATCATTCCCACTGGTGTGGAAACATGAAGTGGAAAGCACCCTGGTCTAAAAATTAGTTACATAAAATGGCTACTGATGAGTGCAGTCTTGTGGCATCCCAAGTGTGTGTTCATATCAGCACAGAAGACAGTGGACATAGACAATGTGCAAATGATTTTACCCACAGGCTATTTTGCTCCTCTTCATAGTTCAGATCAAGGCTTATTTATCATTTTGCTGCCCTAACATGGGGGCTCTCTAATCTCTGTTTTAGTTTGGAATTCCCTCCATCCCATCATCTTTATAATGCTCTTTCTCACTTAGATTGACGGAATGATCTTTATGGCATCTCATATGACAATTCACATTGACCTGGGTCTCTTCCTCACCATTTGCTCCCTTGGTAGTGTCTAGCATCACAGTCCGTCAGTTTAGACAGGTACCACTTGTTTTCTTTTTTCTGCATGTAACACTGATATTACTCCCTTTGTCAGGTTTAGCTCAGTTCAGCTCCTTGGGGATCTTCTATTCCATATCTCAGGAGTCACTGGAAAAATGACAACAGAAACTGCCTCAGAGGATGACAACTTCGGAACAGCTCAGTCAAACAAGGTAAGTGCCGTTGTCTGTTGCCGTGTTCCCATTTGTGGCGAGAACCTGCTGGAGTGACCTTTATAATGGCAATACCTCTTCTAAGTTTCATGAGGCAAAAAGTGCAATGTTGACTTCACTGGTTTCCTTTTATTTATTTCAGGCCATTATTAGTGCTCTTGGTGTGGAACGGCGGAACAGAGTTCTGGCAGGTCTGTACATGGGCCGATCAGACGCCCAGCTCGTAGTTCGTCAGGCATCCTTGCACGTCTGGAAAATTGTGGTCTCAAACACACCTCGCACACTACGTGAAATTTTGCCAACCCTCTTTAGTCTTCTGTTGGGGTTCTTGGCCAGTACTTGTGCAGACAAGAGAACGGTAAGGGTTCTGCACAGGTGGTACTCTGCTAACAAAGGTTACTCTGTTCATAACTGGTGTTTGAGGAATGTGGTTACTCTTTCAATAAACCGCCCCAAAGCTGTCAGTAACCTAACCTACTTAAACACACATGCGTGTCTCCTCTACACAGTCCCTGTTTATTTGGAGCAGCTAAGGTGAAATAAACATTTTTTTAAAACCTCCCTTTTCATAGCTGTGTTCCCATCTCCACTCATCATTAACTCTGCTATGAACACTTGCTTATGGATAAAATGTGGCATATAAGAGTACAACAAATAGAGAGTAAAAAAATCACTTCAACCATTAAGTTTCATGCGACTAAGAAATGGAAGTGTTGGGTTTCAGATGTTTGTACTGTTAAAAACTTAAAAGGAAATGAAAATGTGCACGAGGTCATACTGTCTAGAGTGGCAGTATGGACTGTATTTCATGAGTGTATACGTAGCATGTATATAGTGTCTCGATGCAGTCTGTATTCGTCTGAAACACTGATGGACTGAGGTACGTAATGCTAACTGCCTTAGATCTCTTACTAGTTAGAATGGAATGTTCCAGTTCAGTTGGAGTTGACACATTCTAACTAGTTGCTTGTGATAACTGTTGAGAGTGACCTGTTGTATGATTGTTGGGGACAGGTTGCAGCACGGACGCTGGGGGATCTCGTTCGAAAGTTGGGAGAGAAGATCCTTCCAGAAATCATCCCTATCCTGGAAGAGGGTTTGAGGTCAGAGAAGAGCGATGAGAGGCAAGGTGTCTGCATTGGTTTGAGTGAGATCATGAAGTCCACCAGCAGGGATGCAGTAAGTTAAATTCCAGAGGGGAAATTTCAAACTTCTTAGCCCATGAGCTGTTATAAAATACATTCTTTGCAGTTAAGGGGTGAAGATGCAGCAAACTTGCTTTATGAACTGCCATAAAAGGAACTGAATTTCAGGACTTGCAACTATTTGGAACTGCTGTCCAGATGAAAGTGTGTGTGTGTGTGTGTGTATATATATATATATATAATATATATAATTTATGTCTGCAATTGGCAGTCCTAAAACAGTGCAATCTGTCTTCAGATTATGAGACATAAGAGTTGAAAACTTCTTTCAAATTAATCTAGCTCATTGTGGATGCTACAGATTTTCACACACATTAATCCATCTAAATTTTCCATGAATTAATTTCAAGTAAAGTGCAATTTATTTCTATTGTGTAAGTCCTGAGTTCCCAGTTGCTGTGTTCAGGTGTTGCTAATGCTCCACCTGCCAGGGACAGATGTCCTGTAATTGTATCTATATATCTCATAGGTGCTGTTCTTCTCAGAGTCTCTAGTTCCTACAGTGAGAAAAGCTCTGTGTGATCCTCTGGAAGAAGTCAGAGAGGCTGCAGCCAAAACATTTGAACAGCTGCACTCAACAATTGGATACCAGGCTCTTGAAGACATCCTGCCATTTTTGTTGAAGCAGCTGGTAAGTGTTTCAGATATGACCAAATGCTTTTTAAAAAACCTCACTGTAGGACAAGTTTTGAGATTCTCGATACAGGCTGAAGGAGGAGTTGGTCTGTAATGCTAGATCTTTAGGGGAGGGTCACAAGTCTAAATATTTCATTTCTTCCCTGGATTCATCTCTTCTGCAAGAGGGGAAGGGAATGGTCTTGTAGCTAAAGTGTAGAACGAAGAGTTGGAACATCTGGGTAATCTTCTGGCTCTGCTACATGTCTCCATTGTCATTTGGGAAGTCACTTAATCTGTGTGCCTTACTAACGAGATTCTTCCCAACCTGGTAGGGAGGCTTGATTCAGAGTCTGAAAAAGGCTTTGAGAGCCCCAGGTGGAAGGACTTATATAGGTGCTGGTTGTATGATTATCCCAAAGATTGTCACTTGAAACAAGGTCTAGTTTGCTGTGGCAGAGATAATCTTGCATGCGAGCTGGCTAACTCCCCTGTACTCTTTCTGTAGGATACTGAAGAGACATCAGACTTTGCTCTGGACGGTCTTAAGCAAGTTATGGCTGTTAAGAGCCGTGTGGTGCTGCCTTATCTGGTGCCAAAGGTATGGTTTGGAATAAATCTAAACTTCGTAGGTGTTTTTATTTCTTCTTGCTTCAAATGTTCTCTGCACTGATGTTCAAAGACTGGGAGCAAAATTTCAAACTGCACAGGTTACTTGCAGAAGCACTCGTTGTAATTTGGATTATGATGTACCCATGGTTAAGAATTGTTCATGTCTGTGTATTATGTGAGGTGCCTTCTGAAAAACCTTACTGGAGTAAAATACTGTTGCTTCTCCTGTTTCCTTTAGCTAATTTCTCCTCCTGTAAACACCAGAGTGCTAGCATTCCTCTCATCTGTGGCAGGCGAGGCCCTGACACGGCATCTGGGTGTAATCCTACCTGCTATGATGTCTGCGCTGAAAGAGAAGTTGGGCAGTGCTGATGAGCAACTGGTAAGTGGCATAGTTCATTTTTTGGTAAGTAAGGAAGACTAGTATTTTAAGTTCAGTTATAAACAATGTTTTAGGGTTTTTAGATAAATTGATGGTATGTTTTAATTCAGTGCATTAGCCTCTTGATTCAATGATCTTTTTGTTGGTGGTATATCAGGAGTTGGGAAAGTTAGACTACCTGAATCTAAATGGGTTTGGCCAACAGTGTGTCCAATTAACGGGATCTGTTTGTAGCGTTGGAAAACTGGGGCTAGATGAGAGACTAAAAATATACGTATTTTCTTACAGTTCTTACTCTGAGTGTGGTTCTGTTTCTATACTGCTTCTTGTGATTTCAAAAATATATAATATGCAAAGTCCAGAGTGTTTCTGTCCCAAGAATTGATTGTCTGTTTAGCCCAGTGTAACTAAAAATTAAAGTGATGGGTTCATTGTCTGTTCTTAGATGTCTGTTAGCTGATCTTTCAGTCTCCTAGCACAAAGATTCCCATGGAGCTATCTAAAGTTGTCCATAGCTGACATTCCCTTCAGTATGGTGACTTGGATCAAGATGAAGTATTGTGTGCTGGGACCTGTGATCTCTAAACCTCTGCACTGAAGATGGAGCAAAATGCAACCACACTCATTTTATGTAAATTAAGTGCAGCCTTTTGGCTCTTGGGAAGCTACCTGTGCAGCTTCTCATTTGGGCAAATGGGCAATTCTTAATTTTAGAGAGAATCTACCATGTACTCTCCTCTCCATCCTTCAAAAATTGTGTTCCATCCTTAGTTTATGCCCTGGATTTATCATTAAATAAGGACAATCAATTGTTAAAATTAGTTACTAACAAATAAGAAATTGATTTGGGCTCTAGATGGACTACAAGAACAGAAGACCTGTAGGTGGTGTGACTGGTTTCCATGAACGGTAATTAACAACTGTACAATTTATCCTGGAGGATAATGGTCTGTAGGGCAACAGTATTAAACCTTGAGATGTGTGGCTTTTATTCTGGGTGAAAGCTAACATAAAGTTCATTCTGACTTTCTAGGAAATGGCTAACTGCCAGGCTGTAGTCCTGTCTGTGGAAGATGATGTCGGGCAGAGAATTATCATTGAAGATCTATTAGAAGCCACTCGCAGCCCTGAGGTGGGAATGAGGCAGGCAGCAGCTGTCATTCTAAACATTTACTGCTCCAAATCAAAAGGAGACTGCACTGCCCATCTCAGGAACTTGGTCTCAGGCTTGATCAGACTTTTTAATGATACCAATCCTGTGGTTCTGAATGAAAGCTGGGATGCTCTCAATTCCATCACCAAGGTGAGATATGGGGCAGGGTTGTTGTAGCAATACAGGCTTGGGAGGGAATGGACTTGGTCAAATACTCCGACAAGAAAACACACTATTTTCACTGGTTTCAGAATTGCAGCCGTGTTAGTCTGTATCTGCAAAAAGAAAAGGAGAACTTGTGGCACCTTAGAGACTAACAAATTTATTTGAGCATCAGCTTTCGTGAGCTACAGCTCACTTCATCGGTTGCTTATGCTCAAATAAATTTGTTAGTCTCTAAGGTGCCACAAGTCCTCCTTTTCTATTTTCACCGGAAATGAGGTCTTTGCAAAGATTGTAGTATTTTGAGGACTGCACTAGACTAGTAGTAGTATATATGAAAGGTCAGACATTCAGAGAGAGTGGGCATAGATAGCAGTGGCTTATCTCTTGGTAAACATGAGAGGAATTCAAAAATTGTGGTGATTAATGCTGTTACACATCTTTGCCCTTTCTGTCACTCCTACAGAAATTAGATGCTGGGAACCAGCTTGCCCTCATTGAGGATCTGCATAGGGATATTCGTATGGTAGGGAATGAAGCCAAAGGAGAACACATGCCAGGATTCTGTATTCCAAAGAAGGTAAACGATAAGTATGTAGTGTGGGGCTGTGATTTACCACAATAATACTGTTGTTTCTTTCCAGTAACCTAGTTAATGTGATTTTTGTACCTATCAGAATATTGTAACACTGGAGCATTCCAGACTTTTAGGTGTAGAGACTTTCTATAGGTTACTGCTGTTACTTGATACCCGTTTGGGTTTCTGTTGTAAGTAACTATTTGACAACTCTATAATGCACATGAGTCATATTAGTTGTCTTTTTGGTGGACGTGTGAAACTGGACTTCTCTGCCAAATCTTTCAGGATTAAAATTTACTAAGCAGCGAGCAGTTTAGTGAGGCATAACTGCATGAAATCAAACTGAGCAAACGTACTTCTAATGGAAATAAAGATCAGTAGGAAATTGATAAGATATTTCCAAGCTTGCACTTCCAGTGGGAAGTGGGGGGAAAGTAGGTTAGGTGTTGTCTGCATTGTTGGTTCTTGTTTTCTTGTTTGATTCCTGTGACAGGGAGTGACTTCTATTCTTCCGGTGCTGCGAGAGGGAGTTCTAACTGGTAACCCAGAGCAGAAAGAGGAAGCTGCAAAGGCCTTAGGACTAGTTATTAAACTGACCTCTGCTGAAGCCCTAAAACCCTCTGTTGTGAGCATTACTGGACCACTTATTCGGATATTGGGAGATCGGTTCAGTTGGAATGTCAAGGTGGCTTTGCTTGAAACATTAAGCCTTCTGTTGGCCAAGGTAAGATTCCAAATCACTGGTAAACTTCTTTGTTTTTCCTTTTTGTCAAGTCTGAACTCTCCAGATCTGTTAACCTTCTCTACGTAACCAAGTTACACTGGGCTTTTGTGTACCATGTTTAGTTACAAAGAATACTTATGTCATGGGTGTGAAAACCTTCAGTGCTTAATTCTCTGCTTTCTGACAACTGAATTGAGTCCGAGCATGACTTTCCCATTTTTTTTTAGCTGTGTGTTAGGGAGATTCTTCATCTGGATGGGCAAGTGCTGATTTTATCATTTATATCTAAGTGCTGTTAGAAGAGACCACACTTTTTTTGATCTTCCCTGTCTAGTTTTTGTTTCACATTTGAGTGCACGTGATTCCCTCCCACCACCTAAATCTCTGCCTATACAGGTTGGGATTGCCCTGAAACCATTCCTGCCTCAGCTACAGACTACCTTCACCAAAGCGCTACAAGATTCAAACCGTGCTGTACGCCTTAAGGCTGCTGATGCACTCGGTAAATTGATTGCCATCCATATTAAAGTGGATCCTCTTTTTACCGAGCTGTTAAATGGGATCCGTTCCAGTGGGGATTCTAGCATCAGGTAAGCTGTGGAAAATGGGCAGGGCATGAACTACTTGGCAGTAGTGGGAAGAAAGGGCAAGTTTAACTTTTTAAAAACACTCAATTAACATCAGAGATTAGTTGTCTGTAGAGCAGAAGCCAAGGTTATATAAATACTATGAAAGACTCCAATAGTTTGTTTCCTATTTAGCATTTGTTTCAGTCCATATGGACTCAGTATTTTTTCCTAGTTCCAAGAATAAGTCCACCTATCAGTAAAATGCCCAGCTCCCTAAGAAATGAGCCTCGTACTGGAGAAGATTTTCTCTCTTTGTGAATGGCCAAAGAGCCTTTCCAGCAGTAAGCATGACAATCAGATGTGAACCAATGCAGGCATTGTTTGGTGCTGATGGTTTCCTGCCCTTAGAGAAGCTCCATCCCCTTCAAATTTAGGCACACCCACCTTTGTGCTATTCATTGTGTATGTGAATCTGTTGTTGGCAGCCAGCTCCTTGTTCTTTGTTGACATTCTGTTCGGGGAAAACTGCAGTCTTGAATTGTAACTTGTGGTTGTTCACTGCAGAGACACCATGCTGCAAGCGCTGCGATTTGTAACGCAAGGAGCTGGTGCTAAAGTGGACGCAACAGTTCGGAAGACCATCACCACAGCGCTTCTCGGAATCCTGGGACATGATGAGGTATTGCTGTGAAGGGCCCGTGGGGGACGTCTCATGCACTCTGTGTGTTTGTTTTTTAATTTAAACGCTGAGCTTTCTAACAGAATTGTTTCCTAAAATAGCTTCCTGGAGGAGTTACTAATAATACACTGGAAAGAGAGCTTGTGTAAAAGCAGGCTGAAGCTCTGCGTTGCTCGCTAAACAGAATTTAATTTGTAAAACTGAAATCGCTTCAACACCTTACAGTATGTTGACTGAGAAGCAAATTTTATCCAGGAATAAGATACGTCCCTGGTCAATCTATTGTAACTCCTAAATTTTGTGAAATGAGCGTTTCCTTGGCTGCTTTGTGTGTTTGACCTTCTGTTCCTCACCAACATATTTGTTGAGGCAGCTAAAAACTATTCACTTACCATCAGCCGAAGGTAGGAAATATCCCAGCTGCACTGTAAAAGCATATGTGAAGTCTTAACATCTCCGTCAGTATAGATAACCTCAATGTGGTTATGCAGTTCCCTTTTTTCGGAGGGGTTACATTCTCACTGACAAAGAAATTATCCAGTTTTAAAGAGGCATGTGCTGCGTATGGCAGATTGCAACACTTACTCTGGAACCAACATAGCATTGCACCGCAAAATCAAAATTCACATTCTGTAGTAACTGCCCCCTTATTCTACATCCGTAAAACACAGGTTGCTGGCATGTTAGAGATGGAAAAACTCTCATTGCAATGTAAATATCATAGAATATCAGGGTTGAAAGGGACCTCAGGAGGTCATCTAGTCCAACCCCCTGCTCAAAGCAGGACCAGTCCAATCAGTGTGTGGAGAATTGCAATGGCAAACTCATCATTTTGGCAAGCTAAAGTAACAACGGGTGCTAAAAGTTTTGAAGCAGGGCATCTTCACTGCAAAAGGGTATTTTGCAGGCGGACAGCAGGCACCACTGCTGTATTTCCCAGCCTGTAAATCAAGAATTTGAGCTTTCCATGTCCACAAAAGGCTCTCTTAAATCACAGAGGTGAAAGCAAATGTGTTTTCCATGTGTATAACTCAATGCTTACATCAAGGCAGTGGTGCTGTACTTTGCACTGAGCTGACCATTTTGGCTGTGGGCTTGATTTTAAATTTTACTGCAGTGTACAAGAAAACTTGGAGTTGACTGAAATCAACAAATGGTGGGGGTGGGGAGCTGGTTGTGAAACCTTCATTTTCCTTTGTGTTTTTGTTTCAGAGCTTCTTTTGTCACTTAGACAATTTCCATTGAGAAGGCAATGTGTATCAAACTCTTCTAATCTTTGCCTTTCTCCCCCTCCTTTCCTTTGTAGGATGCTACCCGCATGGCGTCAGCTGGCTGTCTAGCAGAGCTGTGTGCATTTCTGTCAGAAGAAGAGCTCAGCACTGTTCTGCAGCAACACTTATTGGGTATGTCTAGCAGATAGTTGTAAATGTGTTCTGAAATAAACAGGACGTTTTATTAATTATGAAATCTTAAACTGTGGAGAAGGCCCTAAGTACTATAGAGTAGCACTTTCAGTCACTGGTCCCACAGGCTTTCGTGACTTGTGTTCTCAATTCTTAATGTTGAGCCTCTATTCTAGGTCCTCTATTGCACATTCCTCTGCTAGTCTCCCATTCATTAGTGTGCATTCTCATCCGCAGTGGGGCCTTGGATTACTCCTGTAATTTGACAGGTTTCAGAGTAACAGCCGTGTTAGTCTGTATTCGCAAAAAGAAAAGGAGTACTTGTGGCACCTTAGAGACTAACCAATTTATTTGAGCATGAGCTTTCGTGAGCTACAGCTCACTTCATCAGATACATACCGTGGAAACTGCAGCAGACTTTATATATACACAGAGAATATGAAACAATACCTCCTCCCACCCCACTGTCCTGCTGGTAATAGCTTATCTAAAGTAATCGTCAGGTTAGGCCATTTCCAGCACAAATCCAGGTTTTCTCACCCTCCACCCCCCCACACAAATTCACTCTCCTGCTGGTGATAGCCCATCCAAAGTGACAACTCTTTACACAATGTGCATGATAATGAAGTTAGGCCATTTCCTGCACAAATCCAGGTTCTCTCACTGTTTCATATGTTGTTTCATATTCTCTGTGTATATATAAAGTCTGCTGCAGTTTCCACGGTATGCTCCTGTAATTTGAGGCAGTCAGTGCTCCGTTACCCAAAGGGCAGGCAGAGTTGAATTGGGGATACATAGAACATCTAGAGTTGAATGGAGAAGCTATAGACACTAACATGTACAGCTGAGGTCTTAGTGTAGCAGACTGATGCAGCAGACCAAAAAGGTTAGAAACCTGTGTACTGTAAAAATACATTTTTATAGCAAGTTTTGAAACAGCTGCCACTTTTTGTGTCATTTGGCTGTAACATTGAGAGATCGTGGAATATTAATGCCCTAAGACTTCTAACTGCTCTTGGAGAATTAACTCTGTCCTGGTTTCTGGCAAAAACATTAATTCTCCAGGAACGGTTAGTGGTTTGGGGGCATTACTATAGCATTCCACTCTGTGGAGTTAAAATGGGAATCTAGTGATTGGTTGCTATGAATCTATGAATTGCCAGCAAATGTGTTTATTTAATTGAAGAGATGTAGCTTCACTATTGATGACAAGATCCTTTACATTTTTAAATTGTTACATGTCAGAGAATAATACCTAATTGAGATCATCCGAGGCAATGGGATGAGCATGGGGCTGGGAACCAGGAACTGCTAAATTGAATTCACAGCTATGCCAGACTCATTTTGTAGCCTTAAAATAAGTCGCTTCTTTGTTCCAGTTTCCGTAGCTGCAAAATGGGTCTCACATGATAGAGTTGTTGGGTTTAATGTTAATGTTTGCATAGAGCTTTCTAAGCAAGGTATTATTGAAGTGTTTGGTTTTTTTATGAAAACAGACAGAGATGACAAAACTCATATATATCTGGTATACTGGGTAGCAAGGCTCAATATTGCTCTCTCCCTCTTGCAGCGGATGTCTCTGGGATTGATTGGATGGTGAGGCATGGACAGAGCCTTGCACTGTCTGTGGCTATAAAGGTAGCTCCCAGCAGACTATGTGCCCCCAAATACTATAACAGCGTTCAGGAGAGGATCCTGAGCAACGCCACGGCAGACAGGGTAAGCACTATCTGAAGGCCATCCAGAGCATTTCCCGAGAGCTCTGTCTGTTGCACTGTAAACAGTTTAAAGCTTTGCAGACTCTCAGTGCTTCCCAATAAAACTGGGACAGCCCACAACCACACTCTGAAGAATGTACCATGAACAAAGAGAGAGTTCTGCACTTGAGCTCCTTGATTATTCTGATTCTCATCTGATTTCCACTGTCCCTGGAAGTGGTTGGTGTGTGATGGTGTGTAAGTTGTTGAAAGTGCTCTTCATTGTCTATATTTTAAATTTCACACTACTGGAGTTCGTTTAATGTGCTGAACCCAGAGCATGTTTGGAAAGCACTTCAAATACAGGCTCATTCCTCTTTCCTCCGACCTTACTTCAGTGAAAGTTGTTTACATTGATGAAGCAGTTTTCAGCATGACCACATAACTGTCTGATCCTCCTATGATAAGTGCTCAAGTTAGGACTAGAATTACTAGGGAATGAGGGTCTCTTTCACCTTATGAAGAAGGTCTGTATGTAGGCTGACCATCATGGTGTGACTAATTAATACTTAGGAAAGATAAAGTAATAGTTGTGCATATTTAGCTTTGAGAGGCAGTGTAATCCTTAGGGATGGGACTCTGGATATATGATTTCTATTCTTTGCTTTTCTACTGACCTGCTGTACGACCTTGGGCAAGTAATTTGACCTCTCTCTGCCTCCGTTTCCCCTCCTTCCATTTATCTGTCTTGTCTGTTAGACTGTAAGCTCGTCAAGGCAGGGACTCGCTCTTACTCTGTGCATGTACAGTACCGAGCACATAGAGGCCTCTACACACTACTGTAATAATTATAATAACGAAAGTGCCCTGGTTCTCTTTGTTCTGCAGATCCCCATTGCAGTTAGTGGTATCAGAGGAATGGGTTTTCTTATGAAATACCACATAGAAACAGAAGGAGGAAATCTGCCTCCCAAACTTGCCAACCTTTTCATTAAGGTGAGCCCAAGAATGTGTCATTTAAGTTTTGTGCTACCTGAACTATTCTGCAAAGACCATAACCAATGGAATGTGGCCTGTATTGGGGTCAGCTGCAGAGGGTCATTGGCCAGTTGATGGTTTGGTCAATTAAACTCTCAGTACTAGTTGTAATATGAAGTAAAAGCAGTAAACTTGGACATCTTGTATTTTGAATCTGTGAACCCTGGAGTGTTTGAGCATCTAGATTTGTCTGCAACAAAGTACAAACAAAATGGTTTTTGATACCTTTTAGTTTTTAGAAGCCTGTGTATGTTCAGATAGTGTTAACAGCACAAAAAAAAGGGGCTTTACACTCAAACCTTCGCCTCCTGGTTATACTTTTACTAGTGCAGATAGATAGCAGGTACATAATATACATGTTGCAATAATGGTGACTTATAAAGGAATAAGTAAAAGAAAAATTGAGCTTTTGTAATTTTTTGCTGCTGCTTGCTGTATGAGGAAGACGTGAAAATGCCTTTTCCCCCCTTTTAATATTTCTGCCTTTTTTTTAAAACCTAGGAAATATCCAGAATGTTAACTCTCCTTCCCTGGTTTTGGTGCAGCACTTCCCACGTTTTGCAGCTCTCACCTCTTTTCTTATTAAAGAGGCGGGGATGCTAACAAAGATGTCTTTTCTCTACAATGTCCGTCACTGACGTTAAATAGATACTAACAAAAAACCTCAAGCAAACCAGAGTTTTAAAAAGTCTAAAAATCCCTTTCTCTCTGTTGCTCTGGTTTCAGTTTCTTAATGCGTCACCTTTTTACCAGGGTAGACAGGAGCTGAATTTCTAATGTGAAAACCAAGCAGAAGCCCTCTTGCCCCTTTTTCATTGGGAAAAAAAAAAAACCTCTCAGGACTTTTTTATACAACATAAAGAAGCAAAATTGAAAAAAGACACAAGCTCAATTGTTTTCTTTGCCAGTCACCTTTAATTGGCAATAAAGACATTTATTTTTGTTTTCAGGGTTTTTTTTCCTTTTTAATTTAAAAGCTCTGAAGCACATGATTAGGGCCCTACCAAATTCACGGTCTATTTCGGTCAATTTCATGGTCATAGGATTTAAAAAATCATAAGTTTCATGATTTCAGCTATTTAAATCTGAAATTTCATAGTTTTGTAATTGTATGGGTCCTGACCCAAGAAAGAGTTGTCAGGAGGTCACAAGGTTATTGTAGTAGGGTCGCGGTACTGCTACCCTTACTTCTGCACAGCTGCTGTTGGGGCGTCGCCTTCAGAGCTGGACGCCCGGTCAACAGGCATCGCTCTCCAGCCACCCAGCTCTGACGGCTGGCAGAAGTAAGGGTGGCAATACCACAACCCACCTAAAATAATCTTGTGACCCCCCCTGCAACTCTCTTTTGGGTCACGATCCCCAATTTGAGAAACGCTGGTCTCCCCTGTGAAATATGTATAATATAGGGTAAAAGCACTCAAAAGACCAGATTTCACAGTCCATGACGTGTTTGTCATGGCTCTGAATTTGGTAGGGCCCTACACATGATATAGACCACAGTGGCTTCAAAGCAGCTCCTGTTATGTGAAAGCATATCAGAAAGTACTAGACATCCAACATTTGTAGCCCTTACATTTAATTTGTATGACACATTATCATGTACTGTGGTATAAATATGCTGTTAATACACATGAATATTGTGATAAAACCAGTGTGGTGCACAGTAAATCATAAATTGGTTAAGGTTAAAAAGAACAGAAGGGGCAAGTTCATATTAAAAATTAAAGGTTGTAAAACTCATTTAAAAAAGGCAACGGTGACCCATAGCCACTGCTCTGACATGTTAGGCTTCAGACTGTCCCAGGCTTTTATTGGAAAATGAAAACGACCAAAAAGAGGACATTTAATGGAAACACTCAAATTCTCAACTGTTGCTGTGCTAGTGGTCATTGCTGTTTCCTGAAGTAGCTGCAGGGAAACCACAGGACCTGCAGACAACCACAAGCTGCAAAACTTTTATTTTAAAAAGGTGTATTGTTGTCAAGTTACAATCCTGACTTATTCTCATTTAACATTTCGCTTAAACTTGTTGGTAGATAATGAAAAACAGAAATGTACTGTGGGGAGAATGAGGAGCATCTGCAGTTCTATCTGTGCTTGTAGTCTTTAGTTTAGCTTCCCTATCAAAAAGGTAAATTGAAATTAAGGATGTCTTTGTGTGTCAATCAGTGTCTCCAGAATCCATCCAGTGACATCAAGTTAATTGCAGAAAAGATGATCTGGTGGGCGAATAAAAATCACCTCCCCTCTATGGATCCTCAAACAATTAAACCAATCCTCAAAGCACTTCTGGACAATACAAAAGACAAAAACACCAGTGTGAGGGCCTACAGCGACCAAGCCATAGTTAACCTCCTGAAGATGAGAGAGGGCGAAGAAGTGCTTCAGGTATGAACAAGAAACACTTTGCTACCTAGTGGAAGGCCATATCATGTTGTGTTGCATACGAGTAACTAAATATTGTTGTGGGTGGAGCCTTTTATCTTTGAATATATAAATGAATCTCTTGCGGTATAAAATATTACAATTGATGGATGTGGGGCGGGTGGAATGGGGAATGTTTCTTGGGTTAGCATCTAATTCTTCATCCTAGATCAATATTCCCATACAAACTTCCATATTTCTCCACTTGGCTATCTTGGGCATACATGGTTACAATGCGGTAATATATATCACTAAAATGCATCAAGCTAACTTCCCCTCTGTACCCAACAATTAATAGCCACATCTTCAGAATGCTATTAGGCTTTGCCATGCTGTTGATTATAATAAGGGTCATCTGTATATGAACATATTTCTGTAGTAGTTGCGCTCTGGGCTGTTGTAGGATGGATGAAACACTCCTTTGCGTGTCAATGTCCAGAATTCTTTTCCAGCTCTAAGGTATTTTTATTTAGTGCTTATGTCTGAATTTGTGGAACCAGCTGAAATGCTTTGATGTGCTTGTAAGTGTGTAAGAATTTTTCTTTGTGTGTTTCTTGTTTGAAATTCATAGACTTTAAGGCCAGAAGGGATCATCATAATCATTTAGTCTAGTGGTCCCCAAACATTTGAGGGTCACACCCCCACACATACCCCGCTGGGAGCTGGGCCATGGCTGTGGGTGGCGGTTGAGAGAGATGCAGATGGGTAAGGGGACTGAGGCTGGGGCTGCAGCTAGGGGTGGGTCTGGTGCCGGAACAGAGCTGTGGCCAAGGCTGGGGGATGGCATGGGGCCGGGAGCGGAGCCATGGCTAGGGGTGTGGGACCTGAGCAGAGCTGGGGAGGAGAGCACCAGAGCATTCCTTCCCCACCCCCACCCGACGGTTCTCCATGCCCTGCTAAGGGAGGCATGCCCTACACTTTGAGGACCTCTGTTGTAGTCTGAACTGCACATCACAGGCCATAGAAATTTAAAGATTTCAAGTTACAGAGAATCCACCATTTACTCTAATTCAAACCACCAAGTGACCTGTGTCCGACGCTGCAGAGGAAGGCGAAAAACACCTAGAGTCTCTGCCAGTATAACCTGGGAGAAAATCCCTTCCTAACCCCAAATATGATGATCAGAGCATATGGGTGAGACTCGCCAGCCAGACACCTGAGAGAGAATTCTCTGTAGTAACTCAGAGTCCTCCCCATCTAGGGTCCCATTTCTGGCAGTTGAGGATATTTGCTACTCGCAGTCACAGATGGGCCATGTACCATTGTAGGCAGTTCCATCATACCATCCCCTCCCTAAACTTATCAAGCTCAGTCTTGAAACAAGTTCGGGTTTTTTTGCCCCCTCTTCTCGCCTTGGAAGGCTGTTCCAGAACTTCACTCCTCTGATGGTTAGAAACGTGGTCTAATTTCTAGCCTAAATTTGTTGGTGGCCAGTTTTATATCCATTTGTTCTTGCATCAACATTGGCACTTAACTTAAATAACTCCTCTATCTCCCTGGTGTTTATCCCTCTGCTGTAGATATAGAGCGCCTCCCCTCGGCCTTCGTTTGTTTAAGCTAAACAAGCCCAGCTCCATAAGTCTCCTCTTGTTAGCTAGGTTCTCCTTTCCTCTGGTCATACTAGTAGCCCTTCTCTGCACCTGTTCCAGTTTGAATTCATCTTTCTTAAACATGGGAGACCAGAATTGCACACAGTATTCCAGATCTCACCACTACCCTTGTCCAATGATAATACTTCCTGGAAATACCATGTCTGATGCGAAGACTGCATTGGCCTTCTTCACGGCTGCATCACATTGGCAGCCAATAGTCATCCTTTGATCAACCAATACACCCAGGTCGTAAGAACATAAGAATGGCCATACTGGGTCAGACCAAAGGTCCATCCAGCCCAGTATCCTGTCTACCAACAGTGGCCAATGCTAGGTGCCCCAGAGGGAGTGAACCTAACAGGTAATGATCAAGTGATCTCTCTCCTGTCATCCATCTCCACCCTCCTCTTCCTCCTCCTGTCACTTCCAATGCATCCCAGTTTATAGCAAAAATTCTTGTTGTTGGCCCCTAAATGCATGACTTTGCACTATTAAATTTAATCCTATTTCTATTACTCCAGTTTTCAAAGTCATCCAAATCTTCTTGTATAATATTCCAGTCGTACTCTATTGACAATACCTCCCAACTTTTTGTCATCTGCAAATTTATTAGTACACTCCTCCTTTTTTGCCAAGGTCATTAATGAAAATGTGAAATAAGATTGGTCCCAAGACTGATCCCTAAGAATCTCCACTAGTAACCTCGCTCCAGTCTGACAAGTCACCTTTCAGCATGGCCCGCTGTAGTCTTCTCTTTAACCAGTTCCTTACCTACTTTTTAATTCTTGTTTTAATCTCCATCTTCTCCAATTTAACTAATAATTTCCCATGTGGAACTGTATCAAATGGCTTACTGAAATCCAGATAGATTATATCTACTGTATTTCCTTTGTCTAGAAAATTGGTTATTTTATCAAAAAAAGAGATCAGGGTAGTCTAGCACAATCTACCTTTGATAAAACCATGTTGTATTTTATCCCAATTTCCATTTACCTATATGTCCTTAACTAATTTCTCTTTCAAAATTTGTTTTAAGACCTTGCATACAATTGAGGTCAAATGAATGGGCCTGTAGTTTCTCAGAGCATTTTTGTTCGTTCTTAAATTATACAATATACAATTGCAGAGAGCTTTGTGTCCAGTGGTATTCTCATCTGTTCATATTAGACTTAACCAGAAGAATTTGTGGCAATGTTGAGTATTTCCAAACAGGTTTTATTTAGTCTGTAACCCTGAATCTTGCTCTCCATACCAAGGATGTTGTTAAACTCTCAATTCTAGTCCTAAAAAAAAAATTAAAAATGCACACCTGTTTAATTATAAAGAGATAGAACCTTGAATGCAAGAAGCTAGACAGATCAGTTATGTATGAAAAGCAAGATTTTTATGTTTGACTCCTAACTGAATTTTATTCATTAGATCTGTTGGGAGAAGAATTACAAGAGTTTTCTTCAATACAGCTGTAAATTTGGGTATAAATTTAGCAAGTGTTTTTTATGTTCTGACACACCCTGTAAGATACTGAATTTTTTTAATGCTTTTTTTGGGCATAGAAAAAAATAGATAAGGGCTAATATAGCATTAGGAGTGAATGCTTTTATTGGTATTATCTTCTTCCTCTTTCCATAGTCTGTCTCCAAGATCCTAGATGCTGCCAGTCTGGAGCTGCTGAATGAGAGCTGCAGGAGATCTCTGAAGAAGCTTGCCAGCCAGGCCGATTCTGTTGAACAGATCGATGACACTATATTGACGTGATATTTAAGATCCCGAAGAAAAGAAAACACTGAACCAACGGCTGCATCAGCATTTCAACTCAAAAACCAATGTTAAATGTTTTCATTTTTGAAAATATGTTAATTCCGATGGGGGCTTATGAAAAGGGCTCCCAGAGAGTATTTTAATATCAAAAATATACCAGGATAGCCTTAATTAGACCTACATTCACTAAAAATTGAAAATTTGGTCCCCTTTTTGAAACTGAATGCACAAGAAACCATCATACCAATCAGTATCAGTTAATTGTAACTGATTGTGAGGTGTGTCTTGAGCATCAAGCCTGTGCGTGAAACCCGTTTCCTTCTCAGAAGTGTGTATAAGCTCTAGTAAAGGACCTTACACTGGTCTTTTCCACAGATCTTGTGCAGAGGAAATAGAAATCTGTGAAAGTTAAAACGTAATGTTTTTGTGTACTAACTTGTGGTGGTTCTGAAGACTGAAAATCCCTGTAAAACTACTATTTAAAATAGCCTTAGAAATTTCAAATGCAAAAGGGGGATTAAATGCAGATTGTTTGAAGATGGAACGTTTAATAAAGGCTTTGAATTTAATGCTGATGATGAAAGCATTTTTCTTTCTACAAAAGTATATTGTCTAAATGTAGAGCCATCTTATGCCAGGTATATGGGAAAAGTTTTCCCATGATGCGTGTACTTTTTGAGCCATTTTTTTCAAGAGATATTTGGAGCACTAATTTTTTAGTGTACATAACATTGCAATGAACAAAAGACCTTTCCAATATTGAAACAAGCTGGGGGGTTTGGAACCAAGACAAGACTAACACAATTTTAAAAAAACCTGACAAGTACAGATTTCAACTCAGTAACTACATTCCCTAGCTCCCACAATTCTGTTGGTCAGTGGCATCTTGAACATACTGTCTTCAGTTGCCAAACTGTTGAACATAACACTTTTGTGACCGCTAACACTTGGTAGTGAATTAAGATTAGTACTAGTTTTAACAAGATTGATTTTTTTTTTTTGGTCATTTTTCTGGTCATTGAACTCTGATCTCAGAGTTATTCATCTAGCAAGATCCACTTCAGGAATTTATAGTTCACCAATACTGTTGGCCCCATATACAGAGAGACATCAGAAAGCTCTGGTAGCAGGAAGCTGAGGTATTTTTGGAAGATAAAGTGAGATTTTTGTGTTCTCTAAGATTGTTAAACCATATCTATTTTATCAGATAAAAAATGGCGAAGCCTAAGAAATGCAGAGCACTAAGAACTTTTGTTTGAAATATGAAAAGAGACTGCTTTGACTCCTCAAAAAGCAATGAAATTTATGGGCTCAAATCAGGATGAATGGATAAGTGTGTTTAGTCCCATACATTGAAGTTGTTTATCTGATCATACAATCTGGAGTAATTCCATGTGGTTATTAATGCTGATTCATAGATACTAAGGTCAGAAGGGACCATTATGATCATCTAGTCTGACCTCCTGAATGGCCACAGAATTTCACCCACCCACTCCTGCAAAAAACCTCTCACCTATGTCTGAGCTATTGAAGTCCTCAAATCGTGGTTTAAAGACTTCAAGGAGCAGAGAATCCTCCAGCAAGTGACCTGTGCCCCATGCTACAGAGGAAGGTGAAAAACCTTCAGGGCCTCTTCCAATCTGCCTTGGAGGAAAATTCCTTCCCGACCCCAAATTTGGCGATCAGCTAAACCCTGAGCATATGGGCAAGATTCACCAGCCAGATACTACAGAAAATTCTTTCCTGGGTAACTCAGATCCCACCCCATCTAACATCCCATCACAGGCCATTAGGCCTATTTACCATGAATATTTAATTACCAAAACCATGTTATCCCATCATACCATCTCCTCCATAAACTTACCGAGTTTAATCTTAAAGCCAGATAGATCTTTTGCCCCCACTGCTTCCCTTGGAAGGCTGATCTTCTGTAGCTGCCATGATGATGGGAGTAAGTAGGAAAGGGCTTGATGATCTGGACCATACCAATACTGAAACTTAGTCAGGAATTAAAAACAGATACTAAAATAGAAAGAAATATCCCCTAGGGTGGCCTTTTTGGAGGGTTGGGTTTTTCTGTTCAAGAGTGTATTGCTTCAAAATCTGACAATGATCTTACTCCCCTAAAGTGTCCATAATATGATTTGTGATCCTGCAGGATGAGATGTGTGCTATATAATTTAATTATTTGACTCCCCTATGGTGACTTTATTCTATATCATGTTTCTACTTTGTTTTGGTAAAAGTTGGTGAATTGTATGTTTCTTGAATGAACAGAAATTAATGAACATGACTAAACATAGTCATAAAAGGGTGAAATTTACCCTAGTGCTGTGAAGGGCCTAAATGCTGACGTCTTTTGCAGGCTCACTGCATTAGAATGAATTTCACCCATTATGCATGGAGTTGTATTTTGTTAGTAGATGTTATGCACTGAAACAGACTTTAAAAAGTTAATATCATCCAAAAGGTACAAAACAGCAGACAGCAAAATGTTCAATGGATGTACTGAAAGTGCACCTATGTCATTATAGTAGACAGGCAGAAAAGGGAGGAGAATGCAACAGATTCCCTAAAGAAGGGTGGCTAGATCATTCAGTAATTGAGAGCACTGGTCCTACACACACATCATGCACACTTTCTCTTCATGATTTATATATGTTAGTCTCCACTTGCAAAAACAACTAGAAGAAAATTATACTTACAGTTTAAAAATTACTGTTGGCATGTGAGTAAAAGTTGGACATGGTCAATGAAGGATACCTATGATGATTCTCATTATGTTGTAGCTTGTAAATTAAGGGATCCAATTTTTATTGGCGGAATTAAATATTAAATTTTAAAGCCACTACATACACTTTTCTCCTTGTATAGTGTCAAGTGAAAAAATATGGTGAATGAATACAGTCTCATTTCAGGAAAGACTATATGAATTCATCTGTGTTTTTAAGAAGATTAAGGTAACTTTCAATATTCTATTTAACTATTTTAAAAAAAAGTTTAAAGCTGGCTTTAGTCATCTTGATTTGTGTTTCTGACTATGTAGAATACATTTTGATGAATAAACAGATAACGTATAGTCAACCAGAAATAAAAACACTCACCAATTTTACCATAACACAGAAATTAAACCTGATCAGTGGGTAAACCTGATGTGAACTGGAGATGAGAGAACTATTTATTTCATGTCAGACATAGATGTCTTGCAAAAATCACTCTTCAATGGAAGAGAAGATATTCCTACCACTGATTAAACAAACAGCCTTGAACTGCCAAGTTACTGTCGGGGCAGCTGAACTATATGCAGATCAAGACAAGCACACAGGAATGTATGGAAGAGATGTTTAAACTTGCAAGATACTTAATCCTTCTTCAATGGAAAAAAGAAAAAAAATGGCGATAGTGTAAAATCTTCAAATGTTTGGATTTCTAAATAATTGAATCTCATTTTATGGAAAAGCTGTTCTGTAAAACTGATACTGTTGTGAAATGTCCATGTTGCAGTAGTAATGGTGTTAACAAGCCCCAAGCATTCAAAATCAGGAGGCAGGCTCTATGAAGATTAAAAATAAATACACTTGGGAGGCTTTATTTGCCTCTTGTTGTTTGAGCATTTGGGGTGTATGTTGGTTATGTTTTCAAGCTTTTCTCCACAACCATGTGGTCTTGAAATTCACTTTAAAAAAATTAAAGCTGAGATTCTCAAGACTCCGGGAACTGGGGCTTTACGAAAAACTCCAAATAGTGCAAGATTTATAATTATAATCACAAGCATTGATGACACTGCTAAAGGGAAATATACAGTGGGAGTTGTTTTTATGTGCCAAAAACCTTCACTACTGGAGCTGCCTTTCTGGTCCTTGATGGGCATGATTAATCCAATAGTCTTTTCCAGAGTAATTGATTAACTGCATACAAATAGGAAAATACTGGCAGTACTATTATATCTGTCTCATTATAGGTGATAGGAAAAGAATCCTAAAGGTGCAATGTATAATAAAGGCAACAAGATTCTGATCCTTCATGATCTGAGCCGCCTCATACTAGTGTGGTAAAAGAAATTTAAACCCCTCAAGTGAGCTGTCAAGGTTCCTTCCCCACTCTGAACTCTAGGGTACAGATGTGGGGACCTGCATGAAAACCTCCTAAGCTTACTTTTACCAGCTTAGGTTAAAACTTCCCCAAGCTACAAACTATTTTACCTTTTGCCCTTGGACTTTTGCTGCCACCACCAAATGTCTAACCGGTATTTATTATTGGGAAAGAGTTCATTTGGAAACGTCTTTCCCCCCTAAATCCTCACCAAAACTTTATACCCCCCTTCCTGGGGAAGGCTTGATAAAAATCCTTACCAATCTGCATAGGTGACCACAGACTCAAACCCTTGGATCTTAAGAACAATGAAAAAATAATCAGGTTCTTAAAAGAAGAATTTTAATAGAAGAAAAAGTAAAAAGAATCACCTCTGTAAAAAAGGATGGTAAATACCTTACAGGGTAATTAGATTCAAAACACAGAGAATCCCTCTAGGCAAAACCTTAAGTTACACAAAGACAGGAATATCCATTCCATTCAGCACAGCTTATTTTCTCAGCCATTTAAACAAACAGAATCTAACGCCTATCTAGCTAGATTACTTACTAAGTTCTAAGACTCCATTCCTGTTCTGTCCCTGGCAAAAGCATCACACAGACAGACCCAGACCCTTTTTTTTTTATGACATGAGCATTTTGAGAAGTAAGCATAGAAACAGCTATATTTTCAGTAAACATGTCATTTGTAGAAACATCATATTGATCTGATTTCAGAGACATTGAAATCAATGGGAACTGCAGGTGCTCAGCACCTCTACAACTCAGATCATGTTTCTTTTAGGCCATTAAGTATGGTATGGTCCTACTACAAAAAAATCCTCAAAGGTAAAACAATCCTGTCCCCTAAATGACACAAGTAGAAGACTGATTCAACTACATTCTGTTTCTCACAAATGTTATGAGTCACAGCATTTTTCAGTTTAACTCTCTTTGCTTGCCAGGCCCTCTGTCTCTTGCTAAGCTGTAGACACTTACCTCAGTGACACACGGGTTGTATTTTTTTTTCAGTGCTAATTATACTTGTTCCGATTTTAAATAGTACACATAAGTAATGTATTTGTGAGGGTTAATAAATTGTAAACATATGGTTAAATCCAGTAATCAGCTCAGTTTATTGAACTACTAACTTGTGTCAATATTTTGGCTTGAATCTGTGCTAAACAAAATTTGACATTCCTGTAATTGCTTTGAAGACACATGCAGTATCTAGGACATTGATTGTAGCTGTCTCTTCACCTCTTGCTAGTGCATCTCTGCCGTGTATACCTAAAAATTTATAAGTGAAAAAAATCCTGAATAAACGCTAAGCAAAGACACACTCATGGACTTTAAGGTCTGAAGGGACCATCATGATCCTCTAGTCTGCCCTCTTGCAGATTGCAGGCCACAGAATCTCACCCATCCACTTCTATAATAGACCCCCTAACTAGGGTTACCAGATAGCAACTATGAAAAAACAGGAGGGGGAGGCAGGGTTATAGGTGCCTATGAAAAAAAAAAAGTCCCCAAAAATGGGACTGTCCCTTTAAAAACGGGACATCTGGTCACCCTAACCTCTGGCTGAGTTACTTGAGTCCTCAAATCGTGATTTGAAGACTTCAAGTTAAAAGGAATATTAGTTTTGGCTCTAACACCAACAAGAACAATATTTCTATAGAAAAATAACTTGGGAAAATACTGTTAAAGCAAAGGCTTCTGTGAATAATTTTTAAAATTTTGTTAGTCTTTGTCAGTCCTCTGTCCCAGCTCTACCTGAAAATTTTCAGGTATGTGTGAACCTTACTTTGCAATTGCAGTAGTCATTACAAGTGTGCTCATATAGAAGCCTCACTATGAGTTAATCTAGCAGAAAAAACAGAATACCACAGTGATCTCCATCTCTGAAAAAAGAAGGTGGCTACAGGACAAATGGAACCCCGTCTTGTATACCTTTCCATGGAAGATGGATGACTCATTGTACAGCTTCATAGGGTGCAGCTGCATACAAAAAAATGACTGTTGTAAGTCTTATTGGACCATATCTCCATATAAGAGTAGGCATAGCCTTGCACTTTACCATAGGCCACTCCTGTTTAGCAAAAAGAGCAGCAGTCCATGGGCTCCATCTGCATATTGGATTATTGCAGAGGTGGGTCTTCTTCATGCTCAGTGGATTTCAGTGTATGAAGAATGAGGTAGCTGCAGGCCCACTTGCAGAGCTATGCAGGACCAGGCATTGTCTCAACTGCACAGGGATGCATCTTTCTATTAAGAATGAGAACTTCATTCCAGAGCTGCCAAGGACCCCTTTGCCGTATGACCCATGAGGGCATTTCAGAAGCTGTCAGGGGCCATGCTGCCTGAGAGAGAACGGTAGGAGCAGGTTTTGGTGTGGACTGCTTGGGAGAGAGGCTATTCCAGCATATGGAACGCAATAGCAGCTGCAGGGCTGCCAACAGTTTCAATAGTTGGTGTTTTTTTTTCTTAAACCCTCAGCTCCCGGAGTCATGTGACTGGTACTCTCAGCCTCTATTTTTAAAGAAAGGCGGCAAGCTCCTTCGCAGAGCTTCTCATGGCTGCTTGAAAACGTGACCCTCCCCCCAAGGCTCGGAAGCCAGACGGCAAATAGAGCCCAGCGTTCAGTGTTTTTGTTAAAAACCCCACCATTTTGTAGCCTCTCTCATGTTTGACTGGGGCCCTGTCTCAAGGTCGGGTGAAGGTGGCCGGGTGAGGCAGGTTGGACCCATGGGCCTTGGCTCTGCAACCTGTCATTGGGCAGCCCACTCATCAGAGTGGAGGGGGCCTCTGCGGTGGCTCCCTGCTATGAGGCAAAGGAGGGTAAGGCCCTGGCACCGCAGGTCCCAAGGGCTGGGGGCCTGTCTGAGGAAGACGGTGGGATTCCTGTGGGGGAGGGACACTGCCTCCTGACTGTGAAATGAGCGCCAAAACTACTTGAGTGGACTTGCGCCCCTCACTACGCATGCGCCGGAACACAGCCGAGTCGGGCGCCAGAAAGCGCATGCGTCCTTGAGCCCCTCGCTAGCCTCGGAGTGACACGGGCGTAAGCGGACAGGTAGAGGGAGGAAGTGAGCGTTCGTTCAGGGGGCTGATAGGGCGGGGAGGCACTGCGCCTGTGCAGTGGGGTAGCTAAGCGGCTGGCGCTCTCCAGCAGCAGAGCGCGGCTGAGGTGGTGCGCGTGCGCATTGTGAGCGCTCGGGGTGTTGCTGCCGCCGCTGTCAGTTCCGGCTGTTTGTTCGGGAAGTGGATCCGGCCCGGAGCCGCCGCCGCCGCCTGAGGAGACCCCACCTCTCGCGCCGCCCGGAGCTTCCGCTCCCCACCGGCCATGGCCAGAGACTACGATCACCTTTTCAAGCTGCTCATCATCGGCGACAGCGGTGAGGCGGGGAGCGAGGCCGGGCCTAGGGGGTGGCGGGGCTAGGCCGCTCCCCGGGGCAGGAGCCCCCCGCGCCCCCGACGGGGGAGGGGAGCGAGCTTGGCGGCGTCTGACTGGGAGAGAGGCCTGTGGCGCCTCGCGGCGGGGTAGCGCCGGGCCGGGGGGGCTGGTCTGTGCAAGGGGCGATGCCGCCGGGCGGGGGCACGGCCGGGCGGTCTGTGCCGGGGAGTGGGGGTCTGGGTAGGGGGATTGGGGGCGGGGTGGAAGGGCTGTTCTGGTGTTTCGCTGGCTGACCAGGCTTAATGCCCGGTCAGATAGCGGCGAGGGGGGTGATACTCATTGAGCAAAGGCTGGAGGCAGAAACTTCTATAGACTGGATGGCTGCCACCTCCTAGTCCTGCCAGAGCTGCAGTGGTGGCTTCTTATCCACCAGTGGGAGTGAAAAGACACCCTCCGTCTGCCAGCTTCCTTGGTGGACTTCTACAGGCTTGCCCTAACTAAGTGGGGCTAATCCTGTCTCACCACGGGCCTGCGGAGAGGCCTTCTGCAGCTAGAACGAAACGGTTGTCTCCTTTGTTTTTACAGAGTCTCTTTTTAACCTGTGGAACTTGCAGCCACAGGGTGTTGAGGCAAATAAGTTTAACAAGATTCAAAAAAGGACACGTGTTTATGTAAGGATAACATCAGCATTTACACTAGCTAGGATAGACTGTACAAGGGCAATCAAACCTCAGGTTTTCAGGGCATATGCTGTTGTCTAGCTGGGATCAGGAAGGAATTCCCTCATAATATAACCTACAGTTAAGTACAGTCTAGAGAGTTTGGTCTGTGCTCAGAATGCCCTAAGGACTGTTGTTTCCAATGTGTCAATTCCTATGTTTTTAACATTAAAAATAAAGTTTTTCTTTAGTATTTGTTAAGATATGCCGAGCTGAAGCTTTGTGTATGTGTTCATCAACTTAGAAATAAGCTTTGGGTCTTGTTTCGATCTTTAAAATGGAAGAGGAGTATGTGTTGGATGTATATGTTCCATCTACTAATCATGGGTGCCTAAAACCTTAACCTGTTGGTTGAAGATAGGGAAAATGTCTGATCTTTGATTTTAAAAGGCTTTGCAGAATTTGAAACACTTTTGAAGGGCAAATAATTGAATTTACCATCTGTCATGTCAGTTGATCTGTTTTGAAGTGCACCAGAAATGCAGGTGATGGATTTCTACTTCTATATAGGGGTCCCCAAACTTCACCCAGTTAAGTTCCATAGTCGCAACCCTTCAAGATCCTGAAACTTAATTTAAATAAAATGGAGTATATGGCATCCACCCATATCTTTTAACAGAGGTGTGACCTGTAAAGACAGCAGGTCCCAGCATGCAATGTGGCATGGCTATTTGAATAAAAACGGAACACTGCATGATCCTAGGAACCATCTCAGTAGGTTTGTAGCTCCCTGTCAAAAGTGGTTGAGTGTATACTACACTGTGGCCCCCTCAATGCTGCTCCTGGGGCTGCAAGAAAAATAGGACTAGTGTTTACAGAGTCCTTATTTTAAATAAGGTCCTTTTTTTTTTTTAAAGGGATATTCTTCTAAAACCCAAGGAGATACATGTGGTAGCATACTGATCGCTTTACTAGAGTTTAAATACTGTCTTCCTTGCCTGCCAGTAGGTTTCAAAACAATATAGGCAAGATTGGTTATTTAGAGAGAGCCCTATTTTAGAGAGGAAGATTTTTCTTTTGATCAGTTAAATCTCTTTGCTGGCAATTCTTAACTTGGGCAAAGCCCCTAATCACTGGAGAGTGCCCAGTGTGAGAAACTGTGCATGACCTGATTGTGAGAGGACTGGATGCCTGCAGCTTGGGGTTCTAACAGTTAAATCCACTGTAGAGCTACAAGTATTGATTGTTAATGTTTTCTCTTTAATCCCAAGAGGAAGGCTTTGTCCCAGTTTCCAGAAACATTTCATTTGCATCATTAATTGATCTTTACAGAAAAGCCTAGTGTTAAGAAATGCAATGTTGTTGGATGGATTGTTACATTTCATTTGCACAATATGGAATTGTGACAGAGTTTAAAGGACAGTAGGTTTTCGTGTTTAAAACAGGTCATTTTGAAAAGATGATTGTAGTCTTAGCCATCCAAGTTGTGCCAAAAATTTTAAAAATGAATTGTACAGATAATTAGTCTATCACTTTCTACTTGCATGCTTATGTCTGCTCTTTCATTCAGCTAGAGCTGGGTTTGTTTTGAAAGCTGCGATGGGCAAATTTATGCACTACTAGATTTCACAAAATTAGTAGGCAAGGCAGTGCTTCTGAATTCTTTCTTTCACATGAGTGGAAGAAGCTCTACTGGCTCTCTCTCTCTCTCTCTATTCCCCCTCCCTCCCCTGAACTTAAAATGTACGTCCGTAGGAGGTGGGGGGTCATGGGCAGTGTGGTTTCTCTGTATATGAGCAGTGTGCTCTATAGTCAGTGTTCATTCAGTGAGATCGGTCATCTGGGTAACAGCTAGAATTTCCTGAATTCCGGAGGCTTGGCTTTTTGTTACAAGCCTTTTGGTGATTGCCCTTGGTCAAGCCATTGTCCACCACTGAAGAAGATCCTCCTGACAAGATGCAAGTCATATGCTCTCCAGGGAGTTTTACAGTGTTGTTTGCAGCTGGTTTTATCTTAAATGTAGAGATGCAGTCTGATAAGACTATAAGACCCAACATATGGTGTTGAGGCCACTTGGATCGAGATGACATGCTGCTCACTGGGATCTGTAGACTCAGCAAGCTGCATCTTTTGGAAAGTTGATAGTGGTTGCAACAGCGTTTATTATATAATTTATATGAAGCCTTTGGGTTCTTGGCATGTTGCTAGTTCAGCCCTCTCTAAAGTTTGGGCAACTGTTATCATCCACCTTCTCGGAGCTTAGGGATGTTCAGCATCTGGCAACTGTACTTGGCTGTCAGTATTGCCTTCCGTATAACACGCATCTTCTGTGAGAGGCTACCTTTTCTGCTCTTGATGTTTAGGCAAGTACTGGCTAGGCTTATGCTCTTGACCTATGAGACATGGATTTTGGGGATGGTAGGGAAGATACTCCATTTAGTGTTACGGGAGGTTGGAGGAATCTGAAAAGACTGTGAAGAACTATAGGAGCTTTGTGCAGTTGTCATACAGAAATCCTTGTGGATTTGTTAATAGTGACGGTATTAACCAGTTTCTCAGTGCGCAGGCAACTTAACACAAGTAAGCACTCACCTGATAGACCAGAGGTGGGAAAACTACGGCCCGTGGGCCACATCCAGTCTGCGGGACCCTCCTGCCTGGCCCCTGAGCTCTGGCCCAGGAGGCTAGCCCCCAGCCCCTCCCCTGCTGTCCTTCCTCCCCCTCAGCTCACTGCACCACAGGTGCAATGCCCTGGGTGGTCGGGTGGCGAGCTCCTGGGGCAGCACAGTTGCAGAGCCCAGCCTGACCTGGCACTCTGTGCTGCGCGATGGCGTGGCTGGCTCCAGCCGGGCGGTGCAGTTGTAGCGCCCCCGGTGCTCCAGGCAGCGCGGTCAGGGGGCAGGGGGCAGGGGGGGTTGGATAGAGGGCAGGGGTGGTCAGGGGGCAGGGAGCAGGGGGGGTTGGATAGAGGGCAGGGGTGGTCAGGGGGCAGGGAGCAGGGGGGGTTGGATAGAGGGCAGGGGTGGTCAGGGGGCAGGGGGCAGGGGGGGTTGGATAGAGGGCAGGGGTGGTCAGGGGGCAGGGAGCAGGGGGGGTTGGATAGAGGGCAGGGGTGGTCAGGGGGCAGGGAGCAGGGGGGGTTGGATAGAGGGCAGCTGGGGGCAGTCAGGGGCGGGGGTACCGGGGGCAGTCAGGGGACAGAGAGCAGGGGGGTGGAAGGGGCAGGGGTCCCGGGGGAGCCGTCAGGGGATGGGGGAGGAATCAGGGGGTGAGAAATGGGTGGGTGGGGGCGCGGATAGGGTGCTAAGTCACACCTGGCTGATTGGGGGGGCTGTGCCTCCCCAAACTGGCCCTCCATACAATTTACAAAACCCAGGGCATCCCTCAGGCCAAAAAGTTTGCCTGTCCCTGTGATAGACCCTAGTTTTAAATGAGAGGAAATAACATTGGTCAAAAAGAGCAGGAGTACTTGTGGCACCTTAGAGACTAACCAATTTATTTGAGCATAAGCTTTCGTGAGCTACAGCTCACTTCATCGGATGCATACTGTGGAAACTGCAGAAGACATTATATACACAGAGACCATGATACAATACCTCCTCCCACCCCACTCTCCTGTTGGTAATAGCTTATCTAAAGTGATCACTCTCCTTACAATGTGTATGATAATCAAGGTGGGCCATTTCCAGCACAAATCCAGGTTTTCTCAGCCCCCCCCCCCTTTCCAAAAACCACACACTATCAGCAGGAGAGTGAGTTTGCGTGTGTGGTTTTTGGAAAGGGGGGGGGGGGGGGGCTGAGAGAACCTGGATTTGTGCTGGAAATGGCCCACCTTGATTATCATACACATTGTAAGGAGAGTGGTCACTTTAGATAAGCTATTACCAGCAGGAGAGTGGGGTGGGAGGAGGTATTGTATCATGGTCTCTGTGTATATAATGTCTTCTGCAGTTTCCACAGTATGCATCCGATGAAGTGAGCTGTAGCTCACGAAAGCTTATGCTCAAATAAATTGGTTAGTCTCAAAGGTGCCACAAGTACTCCTTTTCTTTTTGCGAATACAGACTAACATGGCTGTTACTCTGGAACATTGGTCAGTTACTGTGATCAGGAGAGCAAACTGGAGCTAAGGGTCTCTTCTAAGAAGCAACAAAAATGACTAGCTGGGATTTCCTCATGCCAAAACCCAATGGGTTTGTTGTGAAGGAATCAGTTCTTTGTGGTGGATTTTATTGGAAGCAGATGTGTGCAAGATGTTACCATGAAACTGGAAATGCTGGATTGTGACTGCAGATTGTTTAAGGAAAACCTGAATGAAGTACTGTTCCAAGCATTTTAAATTGTTACATGAAACATCTCATGCAAAGGGTGCAATTTCAGAGTGATCCTGCAGTATGGAATACTTGCTGCTTCCTGTTGGATGACAGTATAGAACAATGGTTCCCAATCTTCTTGAGCAATTGCACTAGTTTACCTTGGCTGTGTTAGTCTGTGCTTGCTGTCTTCCATTAAATAATGCCCATTCTAACCCCAACTTGGCAGCACCAAACCCTGATCTCAAGGCCCAAGTAGCTCAAATTTCATTGTGGGTTCACGTGTACATGATTGAATGGGAGATATAGGCAGTGGTGCTCAGGCCTGGCACAAAAGATCACAGAGATAGGATTTTTTTAGACTATCTGCTGGGGATGCCTGCTGTAGCATTATTGATCCAGGAACTGAAAGTTGGGGAAATTGCAATGGATAACTTGAGATCTGACCTGCAGTTCTGTTCGTGTCAGTTTTCTCCTCTGAGGCTTTGGTCAGGAACTGATAGAATCAGATTATCTTCCAGAAGAAGGAATTAAATGGGATTCAGAAAATACAGTGAATGAAAGACAAAATACCACCATCTGTTACTTCTATTCCAACAGAACTCAGTATTTTTTTCTCTCTCAGGTGTTGGCAAAAGCAGTTTGCTGTTACGCTTCGCAGATAATACTTTCTCAGGTGAGTGTTCCCTTTCCTCCAGTGGTGAATTGACCAAGGGCTGTCCTAGCACTAAAGAACTCTCATCCTGGGAGTTCACTTAACCTGGCACTGCTAGCCATTTTAGAAATCTGTTATCTTCCCAGCTCCATTTCTCTTGGCACGCCCACACACAGTCCTTGCATTTTGATTGTGAAAATCACGTGGTATCTAGATCAGTGTGAATCCTGTAGAAGAGTTCAATTTTTTAAATGTTCGTTGCACCATGCAAACTTCTGCCCATTGTAAAACCTTCCATTGATCCTGTGGGATTAGGATTGATGAAGTACTATAGTTAAATAATTATAATTTAATTCTTTGTAACATGATTCAGAGTTATCAGGAGGAGATTAATATAATAGATTGTAGTTGAAGGAAAGAGTGATTCCACTAGCAGTTTAGATAAATTTTGCCCTGCAAGCTCTCAAGAGTAAAATATTTGTGTATTTGTTACCCCTCTTTTGATTAATTTGGTGCTTATTCTCAACCACTGGTATGGTGTTGGAATAGCTTTCTTGAAATAGATTTTTTGCTACTGGATTTGATTTTTTGGTATCAGTGGTAGAAAATAGCCTGGTGTCTTGAATGATTATTATACAAATAAAAATGTGGCTTGAGATACCTGTCTAAAAGGAGCCCAAATAGATTGGGGAAAGTGACAGTGCTCCTGAAGCTACCACCAGCTGCAGCCTAGACATGTGTCCTAGTAAATGTGATAAGTCTAAAGGGAACACGGTTTGGTGTTCTCACTTGCATACACACTTCCTCTCTGTAGGCAGCTACATTACCACAATTGGAGTGGATTTTAAAATCCGGACAGTTGAGATTAATGGAGAGAAGGTGAAGCTACAGATATGGGACACAGCTGGACAAGAGCGTTTCCGGACTATCACATCGACGTGAGTATAGTTGGGCTCCTTTGAATGTGGCTCTAAGCTTAGATATTATGGGCTTCTTGGAATGCAGCTTGGCTATTATAGGTTGGCAGTTTCTCAAGTATGTGGTTTATCTGTGTTTGTGGGGATTCTTTTTCAAGCTCTCCCATGACAATTAGGGATGAAGGATTTATGGTTAAGGCACAGGACTGGGAGGCAGGATTTCTGGATTCTTGGCTATGCAACAGATTTTCTGTATGATCTTGGGCAAGTCTCTCAATTCCGCTGCCTCTAGTTTCCCAACTGTAAAACTGGGAATGTTTCTCTCTTTTTTTTAAATACATCAGTAGATCTAGCCTCTCAACCTTCTGCAAAATGTGCTACAGAAGTCCAAAATATTAATCCTCTCTATTAGTTTTGTAGTTTTAATGAGTAGTTTGAGGTTTAAGAATTCAATGTCAAATACGTGGATTCTTTTTGGAATTGCGAATGGTGAAGGGACATTCTGATGGTTAGATTAAAGTACATAGTGTTCTGTTGAAACGGACACCAACAGAATGTTAACCTTCTTCTTGGTCTGAGGTCAGTTCACGCTCATTGTCCTTTGAACAACTGCAGTGCTTTTCCTGTTCCTGAAGAAACCACACCCTGAGCTGCAGCTGCAGCACTGAGAGCTCAGGAGAATGAAATGTTTTTGCTATGACTGGTTACAGTGGATTTGGGCTGCTCAGAGTGGTGTTGGGGGAAGAGGAAGGAAGATATTTGGAAATGGATCCTTTGTTTCCTTTCTGTATAAAATAAAATTGTACTGGGAGGACCCAAGTGCCTGTTTTCTCATACACTATAAGGCCAGAAAGGACCATTGTGATCATCTAGTGTTGTCCTCCCGCACGTTGCAGGCCACAGAACCTCACCCACCCACTTCTGTAATAGACCCATAATCACTGGCTGAGTTACTGAAGTCCTCAAATCATGATTTAAAGACTTAGTTACCGAGAATCCACCATTTACTCTAGTTTAAACCTGCAAGTGGCCCATGCCCCATGCTGCAGAGGATGGTGAAAAATCCCCAGGGTCTCTGCCAATCTAACCAGAGGGAAAATTCCTTCTTGACCCCAAATATGGTGATCAGTTGGACCCTGAGGATATGGGCGAGACCCACCAGCCAGACACCTGGGAAAGAATTCTCTGTAGTAACTCGGAGCCCTACCCATATAGTGTCCCATCTCTGGCAGTTGAGGGTATTTGCTATTAGCAGTTACAGATGAGCCACATGCCATTGTAGGCAGTCCTATCATACCATCCTCTCCACAAAACTTACCAAGGTCAGTATTGAAGCCAGTTAGATTTTTTGCCTCCACTGCTTCCCTTGGAAGGCTGTTTCAGAACTTCACTCCTGGATGGTTAGAAAACTTTGTCTCATTTCAAGCCTAAACTTGTTGATGGCCAGTTTATATCCATTTGTTCTTGCGTCAACGTTGGCACTTAACTTAAATAACTCCTCTCCCTTCCTGGTATTTATCCTTCTGATCTATTTATAGAGGGCAATCATATCTCCTCTCCTCCTTCATTTGGTTAGTCATTCACAACTGACTTCTCCTTTGGCTTCTGTCAATTAACTGAGGCAGGTCATTTTTCATATAACATATCCGGTAACTACGCCAAAATAAAAAGCATCATGGGGTTTGATGCTTTTGGGAGAGGTCTGGATGTTTAGAAATCAGTGAACTGTGCTCCATCCCTTTTCCTTTGCATTTCTTCACTTATACTGCTGGAGACTTGTTTCATAAAAGCATTACAGACTTCGCTACTTCTCATAGTGATCCTGTGCATGACATCACTTCTTGTTTCAATGCTGTGGCCAGCTTCAGAAAGGAAGTGGTGAGGGGGGAGGCAGTAAGGCACTGCTAAAGTTCTTATCAGCTGTGCATATGGGCCACTTGTTCTGGCTGAATTTGTGCTGAGTCAGCAGTGCACCTTCCTGTTTTCAGAATTGGCAGCCACACTTCAGCTCTGAGTTAATGAGCCTTGGTTTACAAGGCTATGGGGGCTGATGCAAGCTAGATCCGAAAACCACGATGCCCAGCAATTAAAGGGGAATACCAGGAAATGAGACTTACTTTTGAGGACAGGAATAGCTGCAGAAGCGACTGTCTAATATAATGTGTAAACCTTTTGCTTCTCCTTCCACTCACAATCGTTTAAAAACAAGAACTTTTGAGAGTCATAGAGGATGCTTTGTACATGAAGGTTTTTGGATTTCCTGATGCATTTAGTGCTATTGCTGTTACAACTTCTCTGAGTGAGCTGAAGACAAATTGTAATATGAGGGGGGAGTAACGAGCCCCCTTGTTTTCCCATATTGCAGAGTTTTTGGGGTAGTTACCAGCCTGCCACAGAAACTTCCATGGACAAGCAATAAAAATGTCCAGCTTTGCACACAACTGAATGGACATTTTTGCTTTTCAGCCCCCTATGGGACATTGATGGCCCATACTTAAGGAAGAAGTGAAAAAGCTGCTCCAAGACTGTATTGTAGTAGAGAAGCTTTTTCCTCTGGCTAGGTGGGCTGGCTGTGGCATGCTGCTACTTCCTCTTTAGTTGGCCAGTAGGCATGAGGCAGCCCCCTCTAAGGTGGACCATATTCCCTATATAGATAATAAACAACAAGATTGTGGATCCAGAATTTTATTGTCAAGGGAGTAACTGAGTAGCAGATCAAATTACCAGGTTATAGAGTGTACAGAAGGGCTTGGCCAAACAAAGCATGGGTTGGGTACTAATACATTGTCAACAGAATGGTTGAAACTTTAGGTTGCTGTAGCGGTGCCTGTTTGGATTGAAAGGGGAAAAGCTGATCCTTTGCTATTGCTGTAGACCAGTAAATCTTTTTTGCAGATAAAGAGAGTCTACAGGTAGATGTCAAGTATGGTAAACAAGCTTGAAGTCTGAGAGCATCTGTCGTAATAGTGGTGGGTTTGAAGTGCTGCTGGGAAGACTTAGAATTGCAACATGACTGAACTGAGTGCAAGTCTGTAGTACAAAATGGGAAGACGTAAGAAGCTGCAGTCAAGTCATCTCTCTGTAAAAGCCCAACATACTTAAATTACAGAAGCTGAAGACGACACAGGAGTTGTTAAGGAATGTAAAGGAAGCTGAGCAGGAGAATTATTTTTGAGAAAGCCAGGAAAAGTAAAATAGACTGAAAAAATCCTACAGTAAATAGCAAAATGTCAAAGGCAGTAAGACTGTGTACATATGAAATAATCAGGGGTCTTGGGGTTATTGGTGTCTAGGTGGAGCAGTGACTAGTGCACTAGCCACTTAACTTTAGAGAGCTGGGTTGACTTTCTCCTAAATCCAAAGAGAATTTTAGTTTAGACCTGGTAATCCCATATGTGCACATCACAAACCCTCTGGGGACATTGCAGGTCACGAATAAGATGTGAGAGTTGCATGCACTGCATCTTTCCATGCTTGGTCTGCTCAAGTACATTTGTGAATATAGAACAGTTTTTAACAGGGTTGGTAGTTTATATCCAGTCCCCTTAAAATAAGGATTGTGTGGGCTTAACTCAAGGAGTGAAGTAATTATAGAGTGATTAGCTACCATGCATTTGTAGAAGAACAAGGTAGAGATATGTCCAAGTCAGGGATCAGTTTTCCAGGACAACAGAAGTAGAGTTGTGGTGTACTGAACACCAGATATGGTTATTAAAAGATTAGATGTACTTAATCAACAAAAATTCTGATTGCAGATTATATGCATTCGTGCATCTGACAAGCAATAAGTAAGGAAATGGTGAACTTTAACAAATGCTGAATTCACTCCAGTCAGGTGAGATTCCAGAGGACTGGAAAAGGCAAACATGTAAACTGTAAACCAGTGAACTAACAATAACGGCTTTGGAGATGCCATACTGGACTAGACCAACAGCCCACCTAGTTGGGTGTCCTGTCTTTGACAGTGGCAAGTTTTGGATGCTAGAGGGAGGTGTTAATCTCCAGGTTGTATCTAACTTTATGATACAAAACCAGAAAATAGAGGGAGATTTTTTTTTCCTGATCCCGGGTGGTGATCCACTTATATCCTGAAGCATGAGATTTGCTTCCACTTGTAATATAAAACAGACTACCGTAACTGCAGGTGCTATTGATAAATGTCTAATCCCTTTCTAAAAAACATATTAAGCTTTCTGACTCAATAGTATCCTGTAACAGCAAGTCCCACATGCTAATTCTAAAATGTTTCCTCCTTTTATAGGAGTAGCCTTAGAAGAGATGTAGTGGGAAGGCGTAGCGGGTTGATTTAAGGATATCATTGTTTAAACAAGCAGTCCTGGAGTTTTGTGAAGATTTACTACACTGTTGTATAATGATTCAATAATAATGTACTTACAGTTTAAGATTTTACAAAGTTTTGTAGAAAAGATCAGGGTAATGTTTATAATGCATTTATGCATCTGTATGAACTGCAGGATTCTCATTCTTTTATTTTAATTTCTTATGATGCAACTCCAGAATTTAAGCTTTCATACATTTCAGGTCTCTAGTTTCCTGGTTGAAAGGTAACCTTCAAAGGGTGAATTGACCCAGTAATCTTTGCGGACAACTTGAAATAATAACTTGGAGGTGTGAGTAGCCCCATTCATCTCAATTGGGCATTAAATCAGAAAACCGGTGATGCTTTAAACATCAACAGCTATTTTATGACTATTCTTTTTAGGAAAACACCAAGTTACTATGCTTCTCAATTGTTGGATGTTGTGGCAGATATTGAGTTGCAGGGGGCAGCTATTTGTCAATGTTTTCAGGAATGGGGAATGAGGATTTCATTCCTCCCTCCTTCAAATTTAAAATGGCCTCCATCCTATCCAAAATAGGGAGGAGAAAGAGAAGATGCATCTTCTCCTTGGTATCAAAAGCCTCAATTGTTTCTTAATTGTCAAAAACACAAAACTGACTCCCACTCCTTCCCGGGTGCCAAAAGCCCCGTCTGTCCCTTACCCATCTGCCAGAGCCAACAACTTCCCCCAGGCAATTTCTATAAAGCAGTTATGTGTCTTTAGTGCAGCACAAGGAAAATTGAAAGTATGGCCACAGTGTAAATTAATATAAAAATACAGTGACAGTACTGTGCTGCACTCAGGGGTTGCATCAGTTATTTCTAAGGTGCCACTTAAGACACAAGGCCTTGGATAAGATTCATGGATAGTGTAAAACAGGGCGACTAGCTTAAAAAAAAGGGGGGGGGTTAGTATCCGGAAATAAAGGTAGTCATAGATTAAACCATCAGGTTAGTGAAATGTTGAGTGAGATCTCAGACAATGAAGAAAATTGTAGTTTAGCATAGACAAATGTAACATTGTGGGGGGAGAAATGGGTCAACCTGAAGAACATATGTTAAATGAGAGTCTTCCAGTTCAGAATCAAGAAGAGGATTCAGATGTAAACCATCTGTCCATTGCTCAGCACCAGCAAAACCAAACCAGATACAGTACTGGGTTTGTTAGCAGGCTGAGAGAGCACAAAACGGGAGGTGCTGTGGCTATATGTTAGGACCCAGTCTGGAGCAGAGCTTGTAGTACAAGTCACTGTTTCACATGGAAGAATATTTTTGATGCTGACTGCAGCCCATGAGGATAAAGATGTTATGTAGTCTAAAGAATCTAAGTTATAAAGGAAATTTCATATTTTTTTCTGTTGAGGAAAAGATGAATTGGCCTAACAAACTTCAAAATCATGAAAGGATTGGTTGAGAGAACTGGTTAAAGGGTTTAAAAGTACAGCAAAATCTAGAAAAACAGTTTGGGACTGAATATTCATGGTCTAAGCTATTTCATGCCAAGGGAATTGAACACGTGGCATATGTTTCTGAGAAAGCAGTGCAAGAAAATTGATATGCCTGGGTTTCTTTCTGGAACGTAAGAGTAGAGATGAGAACACACAGGTAGGCAGACAGGGTCGGATGGTGGCCTTTCATGCTTCTGAAGCGTGGTGATCCTATGCAAAAAAGTTGCACGGCACCTAGTTGCAGCCACCACCACCACCTGGTGATGTGAAACAGAGGCCAAGACAGAACAATTAGCGGGGAGAAGCATAGCTGAAAAGCCTCCTAGAGATAGGAGTACTTTGCACTTTAGTGGGTGAGAAGCACTGAGTGTGTTGCAAAGGTCTGATATCATTAATTCTTTTTCTCTCTCCTGCTGGTAATAGCTCACCTTACCTGATCACTCTCCTTACAGTCTGTATGGTAACACCCATTGTTTCAGGTTCTCTGTGTATATAAAATCTCCCCACTGTATTTTCCACTGCATGCATCCGATGGAGTGAGCTGTAGCTCACGAAAGCTTATGCTCAAATTTGTTAGTCTCTTAAAAAAACAGATGAGGATACTGAGGCAGAGATGTTAAGTGATTCGCTCAAGCTGTTATGGTGAGTCAGTGGCAGAGATGAAAATAGAAATCAGAACTAGTCTGAAGTGTAGCCTAGTTAGTCTTGCTCAGTTTCACAGTGCACAGATGGACTGGGGTCTCTTCTGTCTGGGGAAGGATTAATTCAGCAAAGGGAGAACTAGATTCAAAGTGTTGGTCGCAGTTGTCATCTTGGAAGAGCCCTTGTGGAAATGCTGATAGCAAGAGATTTGTCTCTGGAAATCTTGAAAAATATTTCTAAGGGAAGTGCCTCAGTTTGGCTGCTGTGAACTTCCGCATTTGCATTAGTAGAAGCTAATCCTAGTCAGACACAAGAAGAGGAGGAGGAGGGGAAAGACAGGTAAACGTGAAAAGTGCATCTAGTAAAATAACTCTTGGAGTGGTTCTACAAAGAAAACCATTTAAAAAAACAAAAATGCCGAACTATTGGGAGGGATCAGTGTTAATTGTCTCAGTGATTTACAGAGCAAATTTGCTCAATTCACAAGTGAAAGGTTTCTTTCTGAACTGCCAGCGCTGCAAACTCAATTGGCCTCTGAATGTTAAGCTGAACGTAAAGGTTCTTTCCTTCATGCATATCATTGTACCAAAGGTTTTGCGTGCCATAAAAGGTCTTCAGTGATGCCTGCACTGCGCCATTTTTTTCAGTGTTTGCACAGGTGAAATAAATTGGAACTTAGTGAACAATTCTGATGCACAAAAAGAAACTGAATCCATCTCCTTTTCTTATCTGTGTTGGTTCTGCAGGACTAACTGGCTTTGACTGCATTTCACTTATTTTTAATCACTAAAGGTAGCAGATATGACTGAATGCACATATGGAGCAGATCTGTTGAGTAGGAAGGTGCTGTCAGTACACAGTTGCTTTTCAGAGTAAAATGGGACTTTAAAGCAAAAGGAGTAACTGGGGGGCTAAATAGCAAAACAGACCTCTGAATAGTTTATATCTGGAGATCTGATCACAAATTAGACTTGCTCACATGTTAGTTTCTAATGAGTATTTTTCACATTTCAAAACTACTGCACAATTTGGCGTGATTTAACTATCTCTGCTGGAAGGCCTATGGCTGGAATAGTGGGTGCTGTTGCCAGAGAGGAACTGAAGGCACCTAGAGATGGAGGGGAGCTTGCAAAATTCCTTTCCTGACTGCAACCATTGATCAGTCTTTAATTTGTGCAGGAACCAAGATTCAAATGAAATAGGAAGGCAGTGGAGGATGGATTGCCACTGTCTGCTTTCACAGCTGGAAGATCATGCTTATCCTTGTTTGGGTCCCAGGCAGTCCAAAGAGGACCTGTAGGAGCAGGTTTATCAATATAGGGGCTCTGAAACTTGTTCATATGGGCCAGCTGAGCAGAGAACTGTGCATGTTTAGGGGCAGAGCATGAGCTGATAGTTGCACATTAAATGACTCCCAGTGGGGTCAGGGGGTGATCTAGAGGCCCATTCCAAAGGAAGGTGTTCGGGGTAAGGCCAAGCAGCCTGAAGTTTGAACTAGCATCTGTGTCCTTTTCCCACCCCCTAGGTATTACAGAGGGACGCATGGGGTGATTGTTGTCTATGATGTCACCAGTGCAGAATCCTTTGTGAATGTAAAGCGGTGGTTACATGAAATTAACCAAAACTGCGATGATGTCTGCCGGATACTGGGTAAGCTCCTACTCTGCTGCTGCTTGTTCTGGGAAGCCTTTGCTATGGCAGCCTGGCCAGCGTAGGAGGTGTAGCATTGACCTTTTTTCCTTTTTAGTGGGAAATAAGAATGATGACCCAGAGCGGAAAGTAGTGGAGACGGAAGATGCCTATAAATTTGCTGGGCAGATGGGGATCCAACTGTTTGAGACCAGCGCCAAAGAAAACATTAATGTGGAAGAGGTAATACCCTGAAGGGAATAGGAATATGGCTACTTTTCAGAAGTAACAGGCTAGGAATGGCAAATATTGCATCTGTTAAAGGGAGATGGAAATTTCACTGTTAGGAGGTCACATACCAACAAGAGTAGGAGGGGTTTTCATTGCTGTTAGTTAGCATTTATTCTGCCTGGGGAGGAAGAGTAACCCTCCGTGTATGCAAACGGCAGATGAGCAGTTGCAGTGGGAAGGAGAGAGATGGGGTCAGGTGGAGAGTTGCTGAAGATCCGATGACTTTTCTTCAGTGCAATAAAGGTTAAAGCTGGAAGGCGAAAATTAATAAAAATGCATCAGCCTATTAGGTATTTTTCCCAAGAGATCTTTTTTTCACTGCAAGTGCCAGCCTCAGTGGAAGGGAATGCTAGACCCTGAGTCATTGGCTTTGGTGGTGCTGTGGGCAAGTAAGGATTATGCCAAACCCTGACTTGCTCTTCTTGGGCTAGACCCTCATTCACTGGCTTTAGTGGGGGAGGGAAATGTGGGGCTGGACCCCAATTCACTGGCCTTTGGAGGGGTTGTGAGGAGAATGTGCTGAAATCTGACTTGCTGGTCTTAGTGGCATCATCTACTCCTCTGCAGGGTACCCCCTCAGCAGCCAGCCTGCACTCCCAGATGGTCTGAACTTGATTGTGTTTCTCTTTCAGATGTTTAATTGCATTACAGAGCTGGTTCTGCGAGCAAAGAAAGAAAACTTAGCAAAGCAGCAACAGCAGCAACAGAACGACGTAGTGAAGCTAACTAAGAACAGTAAAAGGAAGAAGCGGTGCTGCTAATGCCATTTCCCTGTTGCAGAGACTCTGCTCTGACAGATCAGCCCCTCCTAGACTTGGGCTACTTCACTGGGGCAGGCTTCGGGAGGACTTTCTCAGTTTGTGCCGTTATTTAAAGATTTTTCTCCGTGTTTTCTATCAAGAGGCCCTGGCACCTTACCATGTTAGTGCCAAGAAAGTATCGGATGGACTCTTGCCCCTTCTCTCCTCCCCTGCTCATTCCAGTGCGCCTTGTAGACAAGAAAGGACGTTGCCTACCAAGTGGACTGATTAATCCAAGAGTTTGTACATAATGTATATTGCTTTAACCAGCCGCACCTCCCTCTTGTCACTCTGGCTTATGACTTCTTAATGTCAACCAATCATGAACTGCAGAGTTATCTTTTTAAAGATAGAATACCAAGTTCTTAACTCGAGTAGGCTCCAGGCTGGCAGCGATTGCTGCTGGGGGCTTGGGCTTCATTTTGTTTGGGCTCCAGGCTGGCAACTGGTGCCCCTGGGGCCTTTGGCTTCACTTTGAGTTCCAGGCTGTTACTGGGGCTTCAGCTTCATTTTTCTAGGTTCCAGGGTTGCTGCTGGAGCCTGGGGTTTCACTTTACCAGCCCCTGGGCTAGTGGCTGGTGCTGGGTTTCACTTTGCCATGCTCCAGGTTTGTGGCCAGGGCCTTGGGTTTAACATTTGCTTTGTGGTGCAGCTCAGCTGTATCTGCTCTTCAGTTTGTATCAAGATATTTAAAAACAAACCTGCAAAAAATGGGATTTATTTGGATTTAAACTTTTTAAAAAAACAAAATGAAACTAAACTCCTGTGACTTCTGTTTCTGGGTCTGCTGGTTGTTCCAGGCGAGGGTCCAGACTCTTCTTGAGAGCAACAAAACAGTGTGAATCTGCCAAAAAAAGCTCTTCGTGTTGCCCTGTCCACAAGTAGATCTGAACTCAGATGTGAATGCCGGTGGTAAAGCATTGCTTTCAAGAGAGATGGAACATGTGGAAGTGAATCCAGCTCTTTTGGTTGGTGTCTGGATCCAACAGTTGCTGCAGGATCATTCCCAGGAGTCTCCTGACAGAGATGATTGCTCTCGCTAATGTAAAGAAATGGAAAGCTATTGCTTGCATTATGTGGTGATGGTTGTGGGTAGGGGTTATCTCTGGTAACATACTCTGGTCTCACTATGCTGAACAAATAGCATTCCCCGGGCCGCCTTTGGCTTTTGTGGGAAAATAAGGGCTCAGTTCATCAGTCCCTGGATAGATATGCTCAGAGGCTGAGACTGTCGTAGCAGGAGCAGGATCTATTTGGGCTGCTGAGTAACGTGTTCATCAACTGATTCTCTAAGCAAAAAAGCAATTCTTTTGAAATACTGACCGGAAAGGGGTGGGGGTTTTGGCTTCATACTTGACCCTGAAGATGACACGGCACTTGGGTGTGAGCACATGGTCCTCTGGAATCACTGGCCTTAGGTTTGGTAGGGCATGTCCCACTGACATGCATGAGCTTGGACTCATCCCAATCGCACCCAGGAAAGGCTAAATTGAAATCAGATTTATTTATTTTGCCTGCCTTTTTAGATTCTTATGGTTTGTGGTAAAAGCCCTGATCGTACAATCACATCACAGATCAGTCTGACTTTAAAGATTTTTTTTTTTTCATGCAAACCATGAACGTGTGACAGGTTTTTAACCAGTGCAAGTGTTGGGAGTGTATAGCAGCTGCCTTTTCCCATCCCCCATCTCTTTTCTGCACATATCTGTCCATGTTTCATTGGTAACCCAAGAGTAAAAATGAGCTGGAGATAGTGGGGTGATACTGCTAGAGTGAGCACTGCATGAATGACAAGACGTGCATTGGTTGCCTCTGCAGGTGGCAGCAGAAATTACACCAGGCATCCACCCCATGTGCTTCCAATGTGGAATATAGTACATGTACCAGGAAGGAGGTCTGTCAACCTTCTCTAGCCCTTCCTGTTGAAATGGAGCTGGCTTGTGCCACAGTTACCATTCCGTGGGCTCGACTTGAAATACATTGATAGGGCTCGTGTGCTGAAGAGTTTGTAGATCTGGGTAGGGGTAAAGGGTATAGGGAAAAGGAAAACTCTGAATTTGTTGGAACTGATACAATAAAGTGAGGAAATGGTGCACCTGATCTGGAGTGTTTTGATGTGGAAAGGTTAGTTCTCACTGAGTCCGGGTCTTCGTGGCCACAGGTGTGAGCTTTGCCAATCCTGCAATCCAGCTTCCTGGCTTGAAGTGGGATTTTTTTTTAGTGCTGCCTCTATTGGCTGTAGAGGAGCAGCTGTCTACCTGCTGCTGCCACTGAGTATTAAACTGAAAGAGGGTGGGGACTGGGGACTGCATCTCTAGTGGTGCTGATGTGAAGTTTCCTAATGTTAAGCGATGGAATGTCTAACTGGTTTGCTAGGATTATTTCTGTATTGACAGTTTCTAATTATGCTTTTTAAATAATTTTAAAAAACTAAAAATAAAGGTTAAAGCTGCCAAATCTTCCTTTTGAAGGTCTGTTTCCTCTGCTGTCCAGCATCTGGAGCTGGGTTCTCTCCCTGGCTTGCCTCCATCCTCGTTGTATGTGGTGCTTTTCTGCAGGGAGTGTTTAGCAAGGGACAGTGGCTGCCTTCAGTCCTCTTGCTGCCCTGGGATTTTTCACTCTTTAGTGGAACTGTATATTACATCTTTCTTTATGGGTTGAAAATTGGTGATCTGCATTTTATTCCTTCATTCCTGTCCCCAGGTAAAGCTTTGAAGACTTAACTTGCAGTTACACAGAGTAGAGCTGGAGACTCCAGCAGAGTTTGGAGCTCTTTGTTAGAAGCAGGAGAGGACAAATATTAATAAAAATCAGAGGCTCATTTTTTTTTTCTCCCCACTGCAATTTTTTACATTGTGGGTCTACCTCCACTTTATGTCCCCCTCGGTACTTAGTTTCTCCCCCCCGTGGACAGCGTTGTGTTGATGGGAGAGCTGCTACCGCTTCTCAGGGAGGTGGATTAACTGTGCTGATGGGAGAAATTCTCCGGTCGGTGTAGGAGCGTCTTAAGCGCTGCAACTCTGCCAGTGCAGCCAGGGCCGGCTCTAAGCACTAGCCAAGGAGGAACGTGCTTGGGCTGGCCCATGTGAAGGGGCGGCGTTCCGGCCGTGCTTGGGGCGGCACGTTTCAAGGGCCGGCCTTTTTCTTTCTTTTCTTTTTTTGCTTCAGTGGCTTGGTGCTTGGGGAGGCAAAAGAGCTAGAGCCGGCCCTGAATGCAGCATTTTAAGTGTAGATCTTCCCTTAGTTTCCCAGGCAGCTGAAGGTGTGAATACTCGAAATAGATGGGTTACTACTGCTTCTCTGCTCTTTTCACCGGGAAGCGCACACATGGCTGAATTGCTTGAGATTGCGAGATGTCCTGAGTGTGTATTCAGGGTGAGGTGGCTCTCTAGGTTCAGAGAATAACCAGGGATCAAAGCCCAAAGACAGTACCGTAGAAATGATCCATTTTATTCTGAAGAGAACTATTTACAAAAGAAGCTGTGGAGCATTGTTTTTACTAAAAATATGCCTTTATAGATGTATATAATACGTATCTTATAAAACCCATACACTTATTTACATTACTGCTACGTACAAAAATTACAGCACTGTGGTATGTACATATCTATAGATACATTCTTTCTGTTTGTCCCTGCTGTGTGCTTTTTCACTTTCAGTCTATGGGGACTGTCACTTCACTGTCTTACCCAGGCATGTCCCTTGTACCTCTAAGCTTTTGGTTAAAACAATCTTGCTTTGCAGTGAAGTGGGAATGGTAAAGAGGGTTTGCTGGATGTCCAGAATCCACCATCAATCCTAGATAGGGTAAGGCCTAAACACATCACCTGACGTCCTTGTGCGTGTACTGTTGCCAGTAAGCCCACTTTATTGCTGCTCTGCACAAGCTGTGCCGTAGACTTCACTCCTCAGTTTCTCTTCTTAAATGGATCTCGTTTTCTTGTTGAATGGTACCTTGCTGATCTAGGTGTGTGTTAAGATAGTAAAGTGCGAGTGACTTGACTTGAATCTACATTTATTTGTATTTGTTTTCTGTACTATGCTCGAGTCTCATATATAACAGTAGGCCCCAGCTGTAGACTTTGTTAAAGGGAGCTTCCCCCTAGCTAGCAAAAAAAATTTTCCTTGTTTTCCCACAGAGGCAGCGAGATTGCTTTGTAATTGTCGTGCAGTTGTGTGAAATGTGCAGCCTCCATCCTTTAACTGTGCAACTGTTGTACAAGGTGCATGTCTCATCCCTGCCATACTGCCTGGAACGGTCCCTTAAGTACTGATGGGTGAAAATATTTTGTAGTGGTGTTCACTGCTGCAGATCCAATTCCTGGGCAGTGGTATAATCCCTGTATGCTGATGCTTGCCTGGGATACGGAATCTACTTTGCTGGGCTTCTTCCGGTTAGTGTTCTCCCTCCCAGTGACCTTTTTCAATCGGTTTGTAAGTGTCAGCTGCCCTGGGGGGGAGGGGGCGCTGGCATGTTCAACCCTCATAGGCAGTGAAAGGAGCCTGGACTTAATCCATCATCAGCTGTGCTGTCTTTGATGGTGAGTGCTCAAGGACAGTTTAAGGCAGTGGTGGGCAACCTGTGGCCTGTAGGCCGCATGCAGCCTGTCCGGGTAATCCGCTGGCAGGCTGTGAGACAGTTTGTTTACACTGACTGCCCGCAGCTCCCAGTGGCCGCAGTTCACCGCTCCTGGCCAATTGGAGCTGTGGGAAACAGCACAGGCCGCAGGGAGGTGCTGGCTGCCGCTTCCCACAGCTCCCATTGGCCCAGAACAGCGAACTGCTGCCACTAGGAGGTGTGGACAGCTGTGCCTGCAGACGGTCAGTGTAAACAAACTGTCTCGTGGCCCCCCCAGTGGATTACCCTGATGGGCCACCCACGGGCCGCAGGTTGCCCACCACTGGCTTAAGGGACGATGAAACATTTAGGACACTTAAAGCAGAGCATTAACTACGTGACACTTTGGGAACATCTTGCTGAGACATTGTACTGATGCATAAAACAGTATCTATCTGGTGTTAAGCTAGTTTTGTTGCAGTTGAGCAACAGCAGCTCAGCATAAGGACAATTTCCTCTGACCTGGTCCCTGGTTCATAAGCTCTGTCCTCCCCGTGTTCTGGGCTGAATAGCTCCCATGCCCAACCATCAGCTCGAAATATGCTTGCTTTCCTCTCTCAACCTTCCTACTGGAAAAAAAATATTGCAAAGAGATTAAGGACTAGCTTCTTCCTTAAACGAAGAGCCATGCTGTGAATTTCAATCACTAGCCTAAGCAACTGTGACCCACGTCCACTCTCCCCTCCCAGCGAACATGCAACAAAAGGCACCTTTCTTATCACTGCATCTTCATTGCATAACTTAAGCCCCTTTCCTTAGGATGGCGCATATACGCTCCCTCATGGCTATACATTTCCCCTCCTCACCCACACACATGCTGCGTACGTAGCTTGGAGAGGACTGTAGGAGACCGGCAATTGGGAAATGAAAAGGTGACAGCAGCATAAAACCCTTCTGGAACAGGCTGTTGCTTAAACATGCTAGCGTCAGCTTTCTCTAACGGGGAAATGCTTATTTCATTGGTGGGAAAGTAATTTTAAAGGAAGAGCTCTAAGTGGTACTTATATGGCCTGCAGAAGGTACCAACCCTACTACTAATCTCCTACATGCTGCAGGACTTCTAGCACCAAAGTGTGTGCGCATATGTAGAGTAGCAGCATGACCATACTCCTCACCCCAGGCTGATCAAAGCCTTCTCACTACAAGGGGAGGGTCTACAGCGACACTGGGCATAAGGGGATCCAAACTTCTACCATCAAGGCCTGAGTAGCAGAAAACATATACACAGGAGCTACGGTTGGCCCTGAAGATCAGCCCTATAACTAAAGCTACTGCAGCAATGCTGAGCTGTGGAAGAGCTACACCTAGGACCTGATTTTCAGACACACAACAACCCATTCCTATTCAAATCCATCAGTTTTAGGTGCTTGGGACTTTAAGATGGCAGGTCATTGGAGCCCAGTCCTTATTCCCATTGAAGTGACTCAGATTTTTGGCTATTGATTTCACTAGGAAGATGCACAAGGCCTTTGGCCCGAAGGCTGAGCTACACTGAACTTCCCCAGCCAGACTTAAGGCTAAGGGAAGAGTTAGTACATGAGGAGTACTGAACATTCACAACTCCCATTCACTGCATGTTGAGTTGTAGGTGCTCAGCCTCCCCGATGATCAAATCCTCAATACTTGGGGGAGAGGGGCATGTCTGGAACTGACCACCAGGGAGCTAGATTCACCTCTTAGCATAGTGCAGTTGTAAATCTGCTAGAGTTGGAAGGGATCTGGATTCCTGATGCAGTAGGGGTAGCTATGGAGAGCACCAGGGGGAATAAAGACTTCCAGTCAGATGCAGAGGACAATAAGGACTTCCCCCATAGAGTAAGCTACAGCCATGTAAACATGTTACGTTCCCAGGACCAATGCAACTACGGCCTGTGTAATCTGCAGGACAGCCCAGCTGCCAGGACTGGAGGTTGTATGAAGGCCACTCCTTTCCCCTACTCTTACTGTGATGCCAGGAGTCAGTCCCCTGTATTGCCGTATCCTGGGGTTGCTTATTTCCTTCTCCAGCATGAGAGAATGAGTTTAAGACAATTGGATTATTCTTCACAGCAGAAACTGAGGGGCCTGTGTCAAAGCGCCTAAAACGTACCCTGAAGTTTATCACTTTGCTTAAGGAATAAGAAAAGTTGCTCTCAGTTGGTATCACATTGTCAACTGCAAATCTCCAATTCATGTAAACATTTTGTTCAGACCAGGTGGATTGTAAATAGTGCAGTCTCAAGGGTTAATTCCTTCACCCTTTGTGTTTTTCCTTTTGGATCAGATTCAGGTCCATTAGGAAGCTGGGCAGTTGCCCCCAGCTCTAAGCAGGAATAATTGGAAATATTTCTCCTTTCAAATTAATTTTTCTTGAAAAAGGAAAAGAGACGGTTCCTTTCTGCCCCAATGGGCTCATCCCCCTGCTGCTCCGGCCTGAACACGGGGGAGGGTCTTGCACACCGCTTTGCTCTGTAGCCATTAGAGAAGGAATAAGCAGGCTGGCTCCATTCCTTCAGATGTTTGTCCATCAGCTGCTGGTCAATGACCCTGTGCATGTCATCCTGTAATAGAAGGGAAAAGGGATGCTCAGTCAGAAGCACAGCCAGGGTGTCAGCAGAATTTACTCATGGACAGGGCTAAAATGGGATTATAGAATGGCCATGATGAAAGGAGGAAGGGTGGAGGGTACAAGGACCTCATTTAACCACACAGCATGAGCCTTCATCAGCATCGCTGGCTGCTCCTCAAGCACCAGCCCATAAAGACAAAAGAAGTTTACCTTTTGCCCCACCATTGTTAAAATGGAAATCAGGCCATTCACAGTTTAATGTAGTTTAAGGGGTGGCTGTTTTCCAGGGTTTTGCTGATGCCCGTGAAATGGCGCATCGCTTCCGGAACCCTTCTCCAAGGTCCCTGGCTTGTCTTTTCAAAGCTGGCTGGCTGCCATCTCCCCTCTCTCTGTCCAGAAAGCCGCACAGCTGAGGCATGTGACTGAAGCAGAGTCCAGGAAGGGACAGGACTGTAGTACTGAACCTAGAGTAGCTCTGTACTGAAGAGTAGGCAGGCCAGGTGACAGAGAGGTGGTGAGGGTGACCACATACATGAGAACCTCTTCAAGAGGGAACTAAGGAGGTAAGGTTTCTTTTGATAATCAAAGAGAAACTACTGTCATGGGGTGTGCTACGGATGAGTTATGTGGCATTAGTACAATTTACTGAGGAGTATTATGGTGACTTTGTTTCCGATCGGTTTTCAAATAACATGGCACAGACCATCGGCAGTTGCCTGATCAGCAGGAGGTTATAATTCACCACTGGATCATCCAACACTTTTAAAGTATAAGAAACCTTCCTTCCCCTAAGTAACTTTCACAGCATTGTAATCAACAGGATTGCCATTTGCAAAAGGATTCTAGTCAACAGCCAACTCTAACATCATCCAGCAAGACATGACTTGACAACAGGGAAATCGAAGTTTAATAACCCCAAACCCAGTTCTGCTCCATTTGGCCCTAATGTCGTATGCAAGCAGGAGACCATCTTGTACATGTTTCGCAAGAAAACAGGATCAGAATTACCATCTTGTGTGAAATTTCAAGTATGTCAAATCAGCCCAAATTGACGAGGCTCCTTGCCTCTCAAGGAGGTTGCTCACCCTTGCAATGTCCATGGGGGTCAATAGAACTTGAGGCTCTGACTAGTTAAACACAGCAATACAAATACACAGCACTTCCGCTGTTCAAAGAGTTGTGCAAACACCAGTTCCTCACATAGACACCTCGCTGGAAGCAGGTACAGTCAGAATTCCCAGTTCACGGATGGGGAAATGGAGTCTGAGTGGTGATGTAATCTGCCATTCTCAGAGCAAGTATTCTGTTCGTACCTGTCTCCTACTGCACCTCAGCTGACTCAGCCCCACATCCTTCAGAAGGTATTTGTTTGTGTTTTGTTTTGAATTTAGAACAGACTAACAGCTACCCATCATTCATGGGAATGACATTCTGAAAAGCCAGGACAGTCAGGGTTGAGCTTTCACATCTGTCTTCTGAACGAGGCCTCTGCGTTCTGATAGCTGCTCTCTCACTCCAGCTGGCTGTCTGATAGTCTCTGCCAGCAACAGGCACCATTAGGCACCCTCACGCTAAAAGTCCTATTTTTGCGACACCTGAATTCAGGCTCTGCTGGGCTAATCCCGGAATGAGGAAATAGCCACCTGGCTGTGGCGGCTGATGAAGTCCTCACGGCTGTCAAAACCTACTGTTTAGATGAAACCCCCTGAGTGGTGGGGTCTGATTATGCAGAATGACTTTCTAGCCAGATGGCTACATAGTTGAACAAAGATTCGGCACTAATCAGACTCAGGGTTGCGTGAGTCCAGAAGATGGCAATTTCCAACCCACACACATTCTATGCAGCATAACACTCTACTGGAGCTTGGTTGCTATGGACGACCATCAAATGCCAGTGGACACAGATGGCACATGCTCCATCACCCACCATCACAGCTCAAATGCCAGCTCTGATTTGGTATGTTCAGGGCTCCAGAGATGTGGAACACTGTCAGTGATGCAGTGAAGGCACTGGGCTCCTGGGAATCATGTAAACAGCCTGCAGCCACTTATGGCACCGTTCACTTTTACAGTGTCTTAAAATAAGCCCATTATTTACAGGGTAATAGGAGGTGATGTCTCACTTTACAAGGTGATCTGGTTAGTCATCAGGAGTGGGGAAATTGAATAATTTATCCTGAAGAGATTAGCTTGTTTTCAGGAGGGAAAATACCTGCCTTTCTAACTATTCTAGTACACGTAATATAGCAATGTGCATTTTAGATTCGTTCTGACCCCAAAATATTTCCCTCTCCACCCCTTCCTAACTCTGTTTTCAGGCCCGTTTTAGAAATATAAATTAACCTAGGATTGTCGTATTGGAACACAAGCAGTTCCAGTTTGTCCACTAGGTTGCCTCTGCCCTACGTATCTGATGGTTTAGAGGCAGATGGTCAACTTCCAACAAGCACATAAAACAACACACCTGGTCATCAGTAATGCTTGATCTTGGTGTGTGGGAGAAGGGGGAGAATTGCCCCTTGTGGCCTATTCACCCGATATCTGGAGGTGGATGGACTGACATCCCTTGTGATGTACTTGCCCAAAGCCCAGCCCTGTTATCTGAGCTCCTTAGGAAGCAGATGAAGTGAGCTGGAAGTAGCAGGAAGAGGGACAGGGCTGTTAGGGGGCCTGAAGCAAGGACAGATGGAAGAGTTCATAGTTTTTTAAATCAGGGCTGGAAAAAAGGGGGCAGTGATGGAAGAAAGTGAAGGGGGAAGGGGTCAAGCTGAACTTCATTATTCACTCCAGCAGCTTAACATCCTTTGGGCTTATACACCCAGCATTTCAAAGGGCATCTTCCCCCGTGCAGATGAGGAAGGCACTTAGCCATCTCACTGGCAGATCTGTGTCCTCATTTAACTGTGGCAGACCATTATATATAATGCAGAGCAAAGGATAAAAATAGGGAGGCTGGATAGAGAGCCCTTTAAAAGCCTGTCCCAGGAGACATTACATCTTGAGGGAGCTGACTAGACAACGAGAGGTAGGTCAGAGGTTAGAAGTTCAGTGACTTGCCCTGGCTCACACAGAGAGGCCATGTCTGAGCTGGCATTAGAACTCAGCAAGCTGTGGCTCCTAGTAGTTTGCAGCAAGGGATACACAGGGATGGAGTGGAGAGGAGAAACTGGGTGGAGGGAGCAGTGATATATCAGTTTCATTCAGTAAACCAAAGTATAAAGGGATAATTTGACAGTGCTTGTGTATTCTGATTAGCTGAGGTGGAGCCTCCATTTTTAGAGTACATTGTTACAAAGAACACGAATGGTTTTGGGAGGATGTCTACGGACTAGAACACTGCGCCAGGACAATATCATCCCACTGCTAGAGACAAGCCTCGGGGAAAGCACAAGCATTTATCAACGCTAACCATCAAACCTAGTTAGACACGCTATTATCCAAACAATCTATTCCATTGACTAGCTCTCATATACACATCATTAATGGCGTTGGCCTAATGCAGTCATGACAGTTGTTCACCTCAGCATTGTTGGACAGCTGCATTTGGTTGTCTTAGAGCTCAAGAGGCTGATTCATTGCTGCCTTTCACCTGGTGGAGTCACTTACACCTGCGCAAAGTGGCTGTAACATGCTACTATAGCAGAATTCTGCTCTCCCTCCTGCCAGTGGTAACATTTCAGAGCCAGCTTGCAAGGGAGTAAAAGACTTCACATCGTGGAAGGCACCAGAGAATCAGGCCCCAGGTTTCTTTCAGCTCAGGTGTTGTGGGCTTCTCCCACTCTACTGGGGTTTCATGCAGGTTTCTAACAGCCAGGCATGTCTTATTTAATAGTGAAAGTTAAAGGGAAGCTGTTGCATCTCTATTTGAATAAGCAACACAAAAGCTCCTTTCAGCATCTAAATTTTTCCCCGTTTGCTTTTGGGGGCACCACTGCTGCTCCTTATTCAGACAATGGTAGGCACAGGTCAAATTCAGTGAAAATTTCTAGTGACCCATAGTGTAAGAAATGGCACTTAGTCTCACCAGTCTGATACTTTCCCATGATATGTGTTCAGTGGCAGATCCTTGGTTCTCCTGTGCAGCAATGTATGAATAAAAGACCAACTGGAATGTTTAATTCTACTAAGATCTGCTGTTTCCATACCCAAGCTGAGATGAGAATGGTTTATCTTGGTTGAATGCATGTATCTGTATAAATGTACATACTGTAAATAAGCTCTCCCCAGCTCTAGGAAGCTAGGATACATGGCTATTTTTGTCAAGGGCCGTTGGTTAAAATAGAGACTAAGAGAGCAAAACTATAGTACTTTGGACACCTCACCAGCACCAAGATACAATTATGAATTAAACACAGCTAGAGTAGTGGGAGCGTTAATTTAATTTTCTAAAAATACTTGGGGTCTTGGAAAAAAATCCAACACCACCCCCAAAATACTTAAACTTCATTTATATTAGATGGTTATCAGACATGAATGACTCTTTTTTTAAAAAAAAATCTACCTCTAATCTTCTTTTCTGGTTCAGTAAATCAGGAGGCTTGGCAAAAACTTACTGCAATATAGTAATATATATATTTTTTACATGTGGAGTTCCATTTCTGATCTAATCTTCTGTAGTGGGCCACATTCTGCTCCCACTAAAGTCAATGGGAGCAGGATTGGTCCCACTATATTTCTGCTGTTTGACATTATATGCTATGAAATATAAAACAGCAAACGCCTGTTTATAAAACTACAATTTAGCAAAGCACTACACGTGGTAACTAAGAGTCCAAGTTCCAGGAGTAACGAGGGATGTCCATATAGCCTTATCTGCAGCCTTTGGGATCTGTTGTACTGTCATCAGTCAAAAGATAAGACTACAAATTAAAAAAAACAACCCCAATTTTTATTTCAATTACTCTTCTAGGCAGGTGAATGACACTGAACGCATTTTTAGCTATTAGCAGCAAGAATGTCTAGTATGGGCATACCAGGCCCGAATCCCACTGCCTTCCACCTTTTGTAGTCACATGCATGCAGACTGGGTACAAAACACTACCCAATCAGAAATCGCCACTCACAGTTGGGGGTGGAACTTAATACTCACTTTGCACAAATTTAAATGACTGCACAAAGGGAGAATGGGCTCAGGGTCCTTACCAGAGGCAGGGACACCTTGAATAGTCCAGTTTTTCCATGTAGCTTTTGAAAGACTTCTATCGACTAGTGTGGGGAGTTCAAGTTCACTTGACACAGGGCATGTCTTCAGCTTTAACGTGGCTGTGTAGTCACAGCCCAGCGCTGGGGGAGAGCTCTCCCAGTGCTAGAAAAAAACCGCCTCCACGAGGGACGTAGCTCCCAGCGCTGGGGCACCCTGGCGCTTTACAATGCGGAAACTTGCTGCGCTCAGGGGGGTGTTTTTTCACACCCCAGAGTGAGAAACGTGCAGCGCTGTAAAGTGCCAGGGTAGACAAGCCCTTAGTCTTTGTGAGTTTGGGTCTGTACCTAGGGGGTTTCTCAGTTCTCGGTGAAAAGCAGTGATTTTTTGTCTCCCAGGTCAGTAGCTGTTATCATCTAGAGCCCGTTTGGTGGTCTGTGTAAAATAAGTCTCAGTCCAGGCCTTACTGGGTAGATACTCCAGCTCTAAACCAACCATCACCTTGGCCATTTTAGAGATGACAAGGACTGAATGGATCATGGAGACTGAACTCCCTTCAACTCTAGAGAGGATCCGTCCAGGGCAGGACTGGGGTGCACTGGCCAGGCAACGTCCAGGAGTTTGCTCTATCCAAACCTGTGCTACCTGCTCTGTGAATAACCAGAAGGTTTCAGTTGCAAGAGCTATCAATCCAGCATCCTCCACTACTAAAAACGGAGGTAAGTTAGCTACTGTGTCATCCCATCAAGGCGATTCCCTGTTAACATCCATGGAATAGGATTTTTTTTTAAAAGAATTAAGTGTGGGATTTTTTTAATGTATCTTCTAAATTTTGTGCATGCAATTGGATGAGTGTGATGTGTGTTCTCAGCCTAGAGGGAGAGAAAAGCAGTTTTCCTCATTCTCAGGCTTGATCTACACTTAAAACTTACATTGGCAGAGCTGTGTCGGTCAGGGGCATGAATGCTGACTAAACTCCCAGTGTAGCCAGAGCTATGCCAACAGAAGAGTACTTCTGTGAGCACACGTAATGTTGTTTGGAGAGATAATGTTCTTACACTGGCAGAAAAACGCCTGTTGGTGTAGGTTGTGTCTACACTAAGGGGCTATGTCAACATTGCTATGCCAGCATAAGCTTTGTAGTGTAGACTTAGCCTGAGTGGGCAATGTTATGGTTTTAAAGTTTGAGTCCTTGCCCAGCTGTCACTAACATTGGATTGGCTTCCCAAATGACTGCTTCAATGTCAGATGTGTAAGTGTTGTCGTGGCATGGAAAGCTAGTTTCTACGTTCTGATCTGAAGAGAGAGAGTGCAGTGCCTGAAATGGCTTTTCTTGGCAAAAGGTTTCACATGCTAAAGGGCCAAATTGTGCTCAGTTACACTACTGTAAGTCTCTATGGACCAGTTCTGGGTTTACTCTGGCATAACTGAGAGCAAAGTTGGCCCTACGATGTAAAAAGGTTTTGCTTTAACTTTAAAACCCTTACCACGAAGCAATGTTTTGGTCATACAAAACTTTTCAAAGGCTGTTTGTTCTCGTTCATTATTATTCAACAAAATTAACTCAGTTTTATAGGCCAAATTCATGCCTGATGTAACTCCTGAAGTCAATGGAATTACACCAGGAGCTATAATAATTCTGATGATTTAAAATAGTAATTACCTGTTATGTTTTCTTGTTCACAGCCAGTTGTCCCAACACACATCAAACCCAGTGAAGGTTTCAAAGGAGAAGGACTTCCGGATTGGACACAAATGACAACATACTCTTCAGAAAATACTATTTCCCAGACAGACTCTATTAGCTTCCCTAAAATAGACCTGACCTTTCCATTCATTCCTCAGAAAGGAACAGCTCATCTCACCTGTTTAATAAGATTTGTGCACATGCCAAGAGACATTTGCCATCAGTTTACCTGTGCAACCTCACTTAAGTCAGTGAGTTGTGCAGGTGTAAGTGATGGTAGAATTTTACCCTTATAGACCTGTTCAAGCCAATGACAAGACTCCCACTAGCTTCAAAAAGAAAAGGAGGACTTGTGGCACCTTAGAGACTAACAAATTTATTTGAGCATCAGCTTTTGTGAGCTACAGCTCACTTTATCGGATGCATGAAAGCTGATGCTCAAAGAAATTTGTTAGTCTCTAAGGTGCCACAAGTCCTCCTTTTCTTTTTGTGGATACAGACTAACACGGCTGCTACTCTGAAACCTGCCACTAGCTTCCGTGGATACAGATTCATACCCTAGCTTTGGAGAGGAAAACAGGTGTTAAAAGGAAACAGCTACAGGAGACAGACAGTGAATTCCAATGGGCACCTTTCACTGTGTGGAAATGATCATGGAGGATGCCACGTGTAATGAAAGTAGTGAATGGAACAGAGGCTAGCGTAGTCTGTGAAGCACACTTTCCTCACAGCAGAGAATGAAACAACACTGGACTTGGATGTGATGGGAGAGTGAATGAGGTGGGTGGGATGGAGCGTGGGAGCTCACCTCAAAGGCAGGAGGGGTGTACGACTAAAGCTGTTGGTACGGGAACTGAGAAAGGCCACTAGATCAGAAACCAAAGGAGCCAGATAGTAAAAAGCCCTGAGGAAGCAAACTGTAAGCAGGAGAAAAAAGAGAAACGAAAACACAATGGAGTTACAATAGGAGAAAGGTTGCATGGGAGAGGTTTCTACTGGTCAGGTTGGATAGTCAGTGCAGTCATCATTTTACACATTCTGTAACAAGCTACAACAAATCAGGGATTGAGCAATCTCTGTCTCTCTGCCTTGGTCCTTGTCTCTCCTTCCATTTGTTTGTATCTTTTTTCACACATCCCTCCCTCCATATTATTTGTCCAAATTAATAACTACTGTCTCTTATTTCTCTCAAGCGATCTCTGGCTTTGTGTGACTTTGGTACTAGTGGCTCCCAAACTGGAAGAACCCAGGTTAGCCATTTTACCTATAATTTGGAGTGGGACTGAGCTTTCACCTTTCCATCTAGCTAGATTTTCTGATGGAAAAGAAAGCATTTACATCTGTGTCCTGAAATGGTAGACCCCAAATGATCAGTAATGGCTTCCTTGCCTCTGTTCCCTATCTGAAAAGGAGGCACAGAAGACTGACTGAAGTTTTTAGAAGATTTAGTCCTGCTACACGTGAGTGTCTTCAGTCAGCATGTTGTTCAGATAGTAATCTGATCTGAGATGGTCAATGTCTCTGACCTATGGACATAGGAAATCTAGAGTAAGGAACCTTTGTCCCTGTACAGCAAAACTTTTCCATATCCACATCCCAGAGGCCGAGCCAGGTCACAGCTGTTAGAAAGAAGGACTGAGTTTTGAAAAAGAGGTGTACCTGTCACCAGGGTTATGGGCAGCTGTGAAATTAGAGTTGGTTCCTTTAGTTGTTCTATCCCCATATTAAATAGTTGTTTCTTTATAGTATACTGTAACAGCCACTGTCTGCAAGGGTCCAAGTCCAGAGATCACTCCCCTGCTTTAACCCTGGGGCTCTCAGGGACTTGTGCCCTTCACATTAGTGTTTTATTACTTGAGAAACAACAACTTTTGTATTCCAGATATATTCCAGCTTTAAGTGTGACATGAGCTTACAGACAAGAATGAGTCAGCCTGTGGAACTTTCACTTCGTCAACCAGTATACCCCCTCACCTTGAGCCAATGATCTGTAAGTGCTTCCACCAATGCTTTGTACTGATGTTGGGCATCACCTACCTGCCATGCCTCAAGCTGCTGCGAGAGGTTCAGTTTCTGTTGAATAGCATCCAGCAGCTGACTGTTCAGAGACATCATGTCGATCTTGCACTTGGCTAGTTCCATTTCCACTGCATTCTTCCTGGGGGAAAAAAAGAGAGACATGGACAATCTCAGAGCACAATTCAATTTTATCTAAATCAATTCCTGCAGGTCTTCAGAACCACCTCACCAGTGTTCACTGATTTCCATTCAGCACATTCAACAAAATCAGGATATGGAACCTGGCATCCGATCTGCCAAAGGACTCTGAATATTCAGTGGGTGACTAGCTCCAGCTTCTACTGGGACAATGAAAAGGAGATGGATCCTGTAGAAGGGACCAGTTCAGTAAGCCACCAGGTGAGCAGAGCCCTTATCATATGGAGAATACTTCTCTGTAGAGGGGGAATGGAAAGTGGGACATACTCTGATAAATTGTTGTGTAGGCGTCCAGTGTTAAGACCCTGTCCCAAACAGTTTATACTTGTAAGTCTTTATTCAACCATTTCCTGTGCCTGCCAGGATATGCCCAAGAAACAATATAAACTGGTAGGGAATATCCTGGCTGCTAATTTTAGATGCAAGTTTGTTCTGATATTTGTATCAACCACATCTGATTCATCCGCTACCCTGGAATAACAACTTTCCCCTGCTTTTCTGCAGAAGAGTGGTCTGGGAATTAGTTTTTATGTTATAGGCAGAGTTGGTAGCACCACCTATACTTAACGACGCTCAACACCTCCCATTAAAACACGGTTCTCAGTTGCTTATAACTTTGCCAAATTAACTGTTCAGTCTGAAATTTTCCATGCTGGGTGTCTGCCTGAGGCTGAATTGTTTTAGAAAGTTTCAGCAAAAATGGCCTGAGATAAGAGGGAAATACACTTTGTCCATGTTAATAATAATCCTCCAACTGCTCCACTGAGATGGTCCAATACCTCCAGCCTTTGGAGCAGGGTTTTGAAGTTTGGCAGGGGATGTTACCCTGGTGCTTGGGATGTGCCTTTTGCTGTTTTTTATATCTGTATGTGCAAGCACAAACACTCTCACCCAAAGCACCATCCCACCCTTCCCTTGTCTGCAATCAATCAGCCACAGTCTCTGTACACCCTCTCTCCAGTAATCTCTCTCACACCCAGTTCCACACACCATAAATATTAATGGCTTGTCCCACGTAAACTACTAGGATCACCTGAACAGCAAAAAATCCGCATTTCTCCAGTGAAAGGCCCCAGGTCTGAGTGTTTCAGAAAAATATGCTTCTACTGTAAAACAGCCCATCACTGCTAGATATTAACAGTAGAATTTATGCATCCCCCAAGTGGCATAGTTGCCATAGAGACAGCAGAACTGGCAACCCATACTGCTATTAAATGTCAAAGCAAGCCTTTTGCACCAATCAGCAGCAGGGATATTCCCTACTTCTGCCAACAGATGGAGCTGTTACAATGGCATTCTGAAGGGATTTGGTATCCTTTGGGACACTGTAAAAAACACTTGACAGATCGTATAATTTAAAAAACAAAATGAGCCATTCTGTATGCTTGCTTATCTCCCCTCCCTCCTCATATACACGCATGCTTTTGTGTGCTTTTCTCCTCTTGCCAACCCAGCAAGGATTAGGCATTGCTGTAAGGAAGTGGGCTGCATTGTGTTCCGTCTTGTCTCATTTCACCGGAGGTTAGAGAGAGTCTCCTCTAATCTAGAATAAGCAGAATACAAGAGCTTTTGCCCTTCTTTCCCTTCCTCCAGAGCCTGGTGTTCTGAACTTCATGTTCCTCCCTCAGGCTGCCTAAAACTGAGCCAGCAAAGATGGGGAGGGAAGGGGCAGACTGGGGAGGTAAAAAAATGAAAAAACGTGGCATAAAAGACTGGATCGAAGTCATGGGAGGGGAAGGACAGCAGGATGCAGTAACAGGGTTGCACAGAGAAAGTAAAGCAGGAGAAAGGGAAAGCAGAGAGGAGGTGGAGCACAGAGGCTAAGGGCAGAGGAACAGGATAGAGGAGAAGCATAATTAAAGGACCAGAGGATTGCAGTAACAGAGATTCACAGAGGCACCAGAGCAAAATGGAAGAGGGGGGCTGGAAGAGCTATGGAACAGGTTAGAGAAGGTGCAGTAGCAGAGTTACACAGAGGAATTGGAAGGGAGGCTGGAAGAGCAAAAGAGAATAGGAGGAGGAAGAGGAGGAGGAGGAGGAAAGGACCAGTTCCAATATTTGTATTCCCTTCCCAAATGGGGCAATAGCCATCTCTTGGCTTGATGAAAAGATCTGTCCCCCAAACTTGATAAAAATAGAATTTATGGAGTTTCTTTTAAATGAGAGCAGAACTGCTGGTTCCAGGAACTTCCCGGGATCAGAACCCCGGTCACAGGCACTTAGCAGGACTCCTCAGCATTCAGAAGTGGGAAGATCTACCACTTTACTGGCAGCAGCCTGGCAACAAAGCTGCCCCCAAAGTGTCTCCTTTGAACAAACTGGTGGGTAAATTCTGAGACCACAACCCAAACTCTTCTCTGTTCTTCGATAGAATTCTAGTTACTTGGCAATGGCTTCATCTCGATCCCTGATGGCCTTCAGAAGCCGTTCGTTTGTCTCCTTATCTTCAGCTGACCCTCGGAGCCTGTCCCTTTCCTCTTTCAGCGCAGTCATCTCCACACTCAGCAGCGTCACCTGTCAGGAACAGGAAGAGCACTGTCAAACATTTCTCCTCTCAGGGTAATAATTAGTATGGGTGGAAGGCGCCCAACTGGCATCCTTGAAGAGAGAAGTCCTCTCATCACACAGCAGTTAGCATGAGCAGTAACTGGCCTCTACTAGACATGTGCCTCAGCTCTGATCTGAATGAACCACCTTGTAAGGGTGAGAGTTTCCAGTCTCCGGGCCCATCAAACCTTTGCCTTTACAGAGGCTGCCAACAATGGTCATAACTGAAGTGGTGGCTCCTACCTGAAAGGCCTATGCGTTGCCAACTCACTTGACATGGGCCACCAAACACCATCAGATGGCAATGACTCCACCCCATTACATTTAATGGTCACCATGGATAATGTTAGAGGCCATTGCTCCACTGCAGCCCCTATGATCCACCATAAAGAAGATGGGTTGTGATCCCGCTATCTCAGCTGCATTGCAGCCACTGAAGGTTCACTGTCGAAATGTTACTTCCTCACCAAGGGACTCCTCTATTGATCCAACATCCTTTCAGCCTGCACTCTAGTCTCTGACCTTTCCTTGACATCACTTGGGTTCATATATTTTCAAGTGTCCCCCGCCCCTCCGCAATAAGATTAAAAAAATAATAATTTTTTTTTTTCCTGACTGTCTTTTCTTTAGAAGCAGTGAGCAGTTAAAAACAAACCTATACAAGAGTGATGATGCGAAAAAGGCCACTCAGCTCTAAGGAAGGAGTTACTGGCACTCATCAGAATTTTAATTAGACTTTAAAATACATGTAAAATATTTAATAATCTGAGAATCTATTTACCCTTTAGTCCAGTCCAAAGTGAATTAATAGTGTATGAAATCACGAGGGACTCGCTCTATCGCAGCTCTGCAATCTTCCATAGGCATTTAGTTTCTTGGTCTGCTGTATGCAGGAGTTCCATTACCAACGTACTGCACTAACACCTTGGAAATCTTTCTGAGATGCAACAAACTACCCTTCTCTAAACCTCACTGGTGGTGGGAAGACAGCTAAGAAGTTATCCACCACATCGATACTTACTTTTCCACTGTCACTGGATCTGCCATGGATCTGCTTCTGGGTATGGACAGATTGTGGGAGATGAATGTACACAGAGAAACTGCTTCTGAAGATGGAGTTGTGATGACAGGTGAAAATACAGTACTGGCTGGCAAGTCTTTCTGGGAGGCTGAAGGAGGGGGTGAGATATGTTCACTAGGCTGAAGTCCTACACAGTGTTGGACTCTCCATGTCCCAGTAAAGAATACAGAACCACAGGGCTGGAAGGGCTGGTAGGGCTGGAAGGGATCTCAAGGGGTCATCTAGTCCACCCCGTGTGCTGAGGCAGAACCAAGTAAACATCCCTGAGAGTTGTTTGTTTGACCCGTTCTTAAAAATTTCCAGTGGTGGGGATTTCACAACCTCCCATGGAAGACTATTCCTGAGCTTAACTCCCTTATAGTTAGATTTTTTTCCTAATATCTAACCTAAATCTCCCTGGCTGCAGATTAAGCTGATTACTTCTTGTCCTACCTATCATTTTTGTTGCTATCCTGTGGACTCTCCTCCATTTTATCCACATCTGTCTTAAAGTGTGGCACTCAGAACTGGACACAGTACTCCAGCTGAGGCCTCACCAATGCTGAGCAGAATGTGACAATTACCTCCCAGCTTTGACAGATGAGGTAGTGGGTTGTAATGGAATTAACTGTGAGAAGCTACCCAATACTTTGTCTGAAGTATTGCTGGGAGCACCTCTTTCATCCCTAGGAAAGGCTCTGGCTTTAACTTGAATCTTCTCCGTGTTAGCATATTCCTAAGAACGAAAGAGCTGTTCCCTGTGAGATTGCCACACAAGCACTAGGGAACCCTTCAAAGATATGTCTGTGTATTAACCATTCATACAGTGGGAAAGCTCCTCATTTGTGTTTGTTCAACTGGCCCTGATTGGGAAAGCCACCATGCTTATTCCCAGGAAGGGGAGGGCTATACAGTCCCAATACAGTACCTTCCTCCAAGTGGCAGTGGTCAGAGGTTCTAAATGAGCTGTAAGATATTGCATTAGTGTTTTTTCCCCCCTAGGAGAGGAACACAGTTCAGAGTAGGTGGCTGGGGAGCCCACACTATTTCATCCATCTAAAGCAGATGAGCTTCCAAGCAGAGGTTGGAACAGTCTTTCAGCATGGGACAGTCTATAAGAATTGACCGGTTCCTTTGTTCACAGATTGCACTGCATGGCAAGCCCTGTAAATATGCCTGTTATACATATCCAGAGGTGTGTTAGAAGGCACTGTCCCTTTAATGATATCGGTAGCTGTGGATGTACAGAGGGGTGTACAGGAGAAAACACACCACTTGGTGGGAGTAGAATGGAGAAGTCATTCACCTGCCCAGCAATTTTCTTTAGCGTTAAACAAGATTTTCTGATTGTTTCTCCCACGTGGTTACTTACCCTATGGAAACTGTGGTGCTTTGAGCAGTCAGCGCGGACCCACTGTAGATGTGCATGGGCCTGATCAGTGAGAGAGTGGGTTTATTTTGGAATAGCAGTGTTCACTGGGCAGCATATTCACTCTGTGCTGCCTCATGCTCCCATATCGGGGCGTAAAGAGTGGGGTGACTGTGACCCCACTCAGTTCCTGTGTTGCTGAGGAATCTGAAAAGTGGTAACAGAGGATGGGTTGCGGGACTTGCACTGACAACAACAGCATCCTGAAGAACCACAGTTACTAGGGAATGGTGAGTCTTTCTTCTTCAAGGTTGTCAGCATGGATCCCACTGTAGGTGACTGGCCACTAGTACCTTCCCTGAATGGTGGGAGTGAGGGGTCTCAGCTGTATCGGTCAAACAGTGATTGAAGTACCACTCCCTGAATTTGGCATCCGACTAGGCAGCCTTATCAAGTGCATGAAGTCTGTGGGTTGCTCTGTGTAGCCTTATAGATTTTGGAGATCACCATGTTCCTGATGCAGGTGGAAGATGCCGGCTGTACTCTGCAGAAGTGTGCTTTGATGTCTGGAGGGAGATGCTTGCCAGCCATTTGCTAGCAGGTGGATCCTGTGTGATGAGATAGCTTAGTCTTTTGATGTGCTGGATATGGCCTGAAAGCCTTGCTTCTGGTGAGGTAATAGAACAAAGCACTAGAGAGGTCTAAGTAGGCGCTTCCTTTCTCCTGGCGCTGAAGGGGGCTTTGGGAAGAAGGTTAGTCAAGCAATCCATTGGTTTAGGTGGAATTCTGAGACCACTGTAGGGATGAACTTGGGATATAGTATCAGTACCACCGTGTCCCTATGGAAGGGTGTGTAAGGCAGTCTGGCCATAAGGGCTCGGAGTTCATTAACTCTCTGTGGTGAGAAAATGGCCACAAGAGAGAAGACAGGCTTGATGTTAAGGTGGTGTACAGAGCATTCTGATAGTGATTCAAAGGGGGTATCCACAAGCTTTAGAAGGATGGCATTGAGGTCCCAGATGGGAGTTGGGTCTTTGACTGGAAGGCAAGCCCTGCAAGGGAGGCCTTTGAGGAATTTTGATACTGTAGGGCATGCGAAGACCAGCTATGAGTGTACTGGAGTGCGACAAGCAGATATTGCAGCAAAATGAACGCTGGGAGAGTTGAATCCTAACCCTGCATGATCTTGGATATTATTCAGGTGATCAAGTCATGCCGAGACCACGTGCCTTGCATCTGCCAGTGGTTCAGGTAGGTGCCCCAGCCTGTCCTTAATGCGTCCGTGATAAGCATTATCATGAGGGAAAGGACAGAAAACAGCACCCCTTTTCTTATGTTCACTAAGTCTAGCCACCAATAGAACTCTTGCATGACCCAAGGCACTGAACAGCTTCCTGTGATGTCTGGACAGGAAGTATACAGATGTCAGCCACAACTGTAAGGGCCATAGGTGAAGTCTGGCAAGTGGCACGTACATGGACACTGACATGTAGTCTAAAAGTCTCAGACATGTATGCACTGTCTGAGGTAGGCTCTTGCCAACCTGGAGTCAATTAAAGCTCCTCTGAACTCATCTGCAGTGGCATGAGAAACAATGTCTCATAGTTCACAAGGAGCCCCATTTAAGAGAATAGGGAAAGGAGGTATTCCAAGACTTAGAAATCTCATGTTGGAACGTGCTTCAGCCAGTCGTCCAGGTACGGGTGGACATGGATTCCCTACCTCCTTAAATGCTCTTCCACCACTGCTAGGCATTTGGCTAATATTCCTGGTGTTGTGGAGAGTCCAAAGGGCAGAACCTTGCATTTGTAATGGTTGGGCCCCACTGTGAATCTTAGGTATTTCCACAAAGCCATACATCTGACCCACAAGAAGTACGCATCCTACAAGTTGAGAGCCATGAACCGATCTTAAGCATAGAATGACAGAATGATGGAAGTATGCTGAACCAAAGACAACATATGTATTTGTTGAGTTTCCTCAGATCTAGGATAGACAAAGACCCCCTTTCTTTTTCAGAATGAGGAAATACTGGGAGTAGAAGCCCCTTGCCTTGAGATCCAGCTTCGGCTCGGAGCCACAAAGGAAAGAGGCCACTTCTGTTAGTAGCTGGCTCTCATGAGAAGGATCCCTGAAGAGCGAGGCAGAGGGCAAAGAGTGGAACTCAATGGGGTGACTATGGGACAAGTGTCTTGATCTCCAAAGTCTCGGCAGTCCTCACAAGGAACTCCTGGAATGTTTTAAAGTCAGCCTTTGCTGGTGCCATTGCCGTTGGATACCACTGCATCTAGCAGCGAAGGGTGGAGACCATTTAGTGGTGAGATGAGGCACGGACATGGCTCAGCCCTGGATCTAGCCCTTCCCAGTATTCAGGCATCAGTGGTCTGGCTGGGGATGCTGCTGGGAAGAGAGATCTCTTCCTTTTCCTCAGTTCGGGAAGGCTTTGAAGAAGTGTTTAGATTGAGCTGCAACTTAGTGGGTTGGATACTTGCCGGGTTCTGTCTTGCTGCCACAGCCAGTAAGAGGGAACCAAGACAGGGTTGCAGCCATCCTACCTTTATGCTCTCGGATGAGGCAGCACAGGGTGCATACATGGCTCCTGCCACTCCAGTTCCAATCTCGCATGTGCACACCTACAGAGGGATCCACACTGAGACATACTTGAAGAACATTGGGTTAGCAAAATTGACTCATACAGGGCTCTGAAAGGTGTTGCCAACAGGTCTTCTCAGGATATGACTAGACGACCTCTTCCACATAAGCAGAGCACCCTGTGGGAATGTGCCACAATCCTGTCTTACAAAGCAACATGCATTTTAGCAGGTCCAGGGAATCTGCATGGATTGCTCACCTGGCTGTGAAGTCTCTGCAGCTCCTCCAGGCTTTGCCTCAGCTTCCCTCTTTCTCCCTCCATTAACTCCCTCAGGGCTCTTGAGTCCTCACTTGTTTGCCTGATCTGTTCTTCTAAGGCATCATCATCACTTCTCCGAGAACTCTGGCAAAAAGAGAGAAACATCTTGCTGAGCTTTCATTTATAAGTTACAGTTTGCATTAGTTTTGTACTGATTTGGAGACAGCTCTAAGAGAGTAAAAGGAAGTGGGAACGTCACTCTGCAAGAGCTCTGATGTTACAATACATGTTCACATATATTTATACAGTGTCCAGAGGGCTCACAATGCAAGCAGTCACAAACACATCAACTACGATGAACACACACACAGCCCCTAAGCCTGGGTAGAAAGAACACACACAGGTGACTTACCTTAGCACAAAGATATACAGACACGCTCCCCACTTTGTAATCCTCTGCCCTTATCTCTGAGTACAACCCAGCTCCGATATTTACCTCTTCATATACTTATTCCTAACCAGGTTTCTATGTTTAGGCCTTTATATGTTATCTCCATTCTCCCTTGAACAAATACAATCTTGTATTCTTGCTCAACCTTTTATGATTCAATCACAACTCCTACAGGCATTGAAACTGGTTGGGTCAGGGTTCCCATTCATGTCTGAGGTTTGCAAGTACACATAGCCTCCTGGCTTATTTCTGGATGTGCCACTCCAGAATGGAGCTGCCTTCAGGTTGGCTATTTCCTTGTGGGGAACGCACAAGTCTCGAGGATGAAGCAAATGGAGGGCCAAGATGTGATTTTTGAGTCTTTCTGAAAGGCTACACATTTCCCCACTATTTTACTCTGTCATGGAGGTTGTCCCAGTCCTCCAAAGAGAGGATCTGCAGATCTCCTCCAGCATGATTCCATTCAATCACCTATTACGTTAAGTTTCTGAGTTCTGCTTCCATCCTCAGTACTCCAAGGCAAACAGTAGGTGCTATTCTGCTGTAGAACATTCCCTCTTCCAGGCATAGGGGCCACCTCTGATGGCTTATCAGAGGAGTGTTTGTGTCTATACTCTATAGGGACCCCAATTCTCATGATAACTCTTACCTTGATTTTCACTCACTGATCTCTTTATATCATTGCAGTTTAAAACAGGGTTGGGAGACTTTAATCAGAAATGAAGGTGAGAGAACCAGAATACCATGAGAAACTTTGCAATATTTTCAAGCTGGCTGAAACTAACACTAACTAGAACTCTTGCAGGAAACCCTGATCTCAGGAGTTTTCCAGAATGATTTCTAGACTAGAGAGATTTGGATGAGTTTTCCAGAATGATTTCTAGACTAGAGAGATTTGGATGAGTATCTGAACAGAACCTTGATACCTTTTGAGGTCATAAGCTTAAATCCCTTGGGTTGGCATGTCTAAATACTGGCCTGCTTGTGATATGTGAAATTGCTGGAAATGGGTTGTGTACCCTGATGTCCCATCTTCAAGGCCACAAAAGAATTCTGAAAGCCCACAGAATTAAAGATCTAAAATAACCCAGACTGTTCCTTGCCTAGCATCAACACTGACACCAAAAATCCTTCTCTGTGTCCAAATACCTACCGGGGAGTCTGTGCCATCCAGAACACTTTGTATGAGCCTCTTCAGCTCATTGAGACCGGCACGTAGGCTGCCAGCGGGGACATCTTTGGCTGATGAGGTTTCTGAAGACTCATCCATGGAGGAGTCTGTGGAGACTGCAGAGTCTGCGCTGTCATTTCCTCTGAGATGAGAGCAGAGATACCTGACTTGGCAGTAGGCCTCCCAGAGCTGCAGTCTCAGCTGGAACAAGACAGCATTATATTAGTCCATGGCTTTAGAGACCCATGAGATTCTCTTGTTTGTAGACCTCCAGAATGTGGCGATGCCCCATTAGCTAGAAAAGTCCTTCGATGCACCCTATCCTAGATGTAATATTAATGAAAAACAACAAGTATTTATCTAGTGCTTTTCATCTAAAGGTCTTGAAGTATCATTACCTGCATTGCATATACAGGGAAACTGACACAGAGAGGTTACTTGGTTTGCCTAATGATACATGGTGAGTCAGCATAAGAGATTGAGACAAAACCCAGATTTCCTGACTTACAGCCCAGTGCCATGTCCACTGGATCACACTGTCTCCTTGAACAGCCAGGTTTTGTGCAGCCCTTGCTCTTTTCATCTGTGTGCATGTGCACATGGATTTTAAATGTACTTTACAATATGTGTTAATAGTGCAGCCCTTTCGCTCTCTCCTAACTGGTGTGGTTCTGTACCCCTAGGTAAGTTCACAGAAGCATATGCACGTGTATTAATGCGCTGCTTTATCAGATGCAAAAAAAAGTGTTGGATGACTACAGTGTGGTTTGCAATAGGCTGTGACTGTGGGTTTCTTAACTGATATCAATAGCAGCTTTGCGGAATGTGGTGTGTGACTGCCGTTTGCACTAGTCTGCCATGCTTTCCAGCTACTAGCCGTGAACATGTTTACACGTGTGTTCATATGGGCACATTTACAAAGGTTCATATGCTTCCCCAGTGTGCAAGGATGATCATACCTGTTCTCTCTCTTGTTCCAGCTCTTCTGCCTCCATGCTCTGCTCAATCTCAGATAGCAGGGATGTGCTGGTTGTGTTGAAACTTTGGAGACTTCTCTCCTCGCTAAGCTCTTCTACCTTTCCCTGGAGCTGCCGACAGGACAGTCGCACCTCCTGGAGCTCCAGCTGACTTTGATGCAGCTTCCAAAGGAAATCAAAGGAAAAAACAAAACTAGTGAATATGACTGAGGACTAGATGAATCTCTCAGCTCATGAAGGACCTTGGTGGGAGCCCTGAAAAGACGGGCTTTTGTGGGAGGAAAAGACGCATATGGGAGGAACGGTCTTTGCTGGCTTGTCTAATTTCTAAAATTTAACAGTCTAAGACATTATTACCAAAACTTTACTCTCAGCTAGAACTAGACATGGGCTGGGAACTAAAATATGCTGAAGACTCAAAATCACCAGGTTAGTTAAGGCTAAGACGTATTATGAAGAATTCCAGAAGGAGTTAAGGAAAAACTAGGTAATTAGACAACATAGCAACAACTGAATTAAAAAAAAAATCACGCAACCATTTGTATTTCAAAGAGATATAGTTAAACCCTGGTCATTCAAACCCCAATTAACCAAGATTCACATATCCATCGCATCTAAAATTCACAGAGAAACATTTTACTAATTTGAAACTCCAGTTATCTGAATGTTTCAGTTATCCCTCAAGGCATTTAAATCAGGGCATATCTGTAGTGAGAGGGTACACAACTGAGTAAACAATTAGTTACCAATATATTGTCACATATATTTTTGTAAGTGATATAAACAGAAAGTAACACAAATATATTAGGTCTCTTGTTACACAGCTGGTACAAAGTCAAAGCAGTAAACCCCAGTATTGGGTGTAATCACTTTCTACACACATAACAGGCAGACAGAAATTCAATGGACACAAGTGCATGGGAGGTAATGTACATTAAAAGGAACAGTTTAATCCATCTGTTTACACTGACAGGTTCTGAATTAGTGATACCTAGATCTTTTTCCTTAGAGGCTATCATTATGGATGGCTTAGTGTACAGCGGTGTTCAAAAAAGCAAAGATGCTATCCTGTACCAAGTAGGGGATAGTATTTTTTTCATACTTCGCTCTATGTTACAATGATGGTAAGTAGTCACCTTGCATACCTCATTCTGCAATGGTTCCCTCATCTTAAGAAAGACAGCAGAAAAGCTCCAGTGGAGGACAACAAAATTAGTTAGAGGCATAATGTGGTGGGGGCAGGGTCCAGATGTGGCAAAACACTAGGAGTAGTAGTTTGGAAAGGAGAAGAGTTCTGATAGGGAATATTTTTATAAATACTGTATACTACAAAAAAGCAGTTGGGAGCTCCTATTTAATGCTCTCCCATCACATGAGAACTAGAGGGCACTTGCTGAAATTAAAAAGGGGAAAAATAAATGAATAAAGGAAATATTTTAATGCAATGTATAATTAGTCCATGAAACTTACTTGTGCAAATTGAGGCACATAGCTTAGTAAATTTCAAAATCTGATGAGACTTTTATCTATGAATAAATTATATTAATTCGAATAAAATTATAGAGGCTGGTGAAATGGACAGCTCAGGGTGTTAGGAATGGCAGAAAGAGTCTTTCACCTCTAGGTCACCAGTTCAAATCCACACCAGGCTGGTAGCAGATTATTGAGCAGTGCTCAGATTGTAATGACTTTCATCTGCATAAAATGAATTGGTGGGTCTCAGTTCAGTTCCCAGTGGATGGGTGTCCAAATCACAAACCCACTATCACAGCTCAAATTAACTGGCCCCCAAAATGTCAGTCTCACATCAGAGAGGCCAGGGACCGAATGGGTCAGTGGAGACTGAACTCCCTGGATGGAGTTCCTCCAAGCCCAGACTGAAGAACAGTGGTAGGGCAGAGTGAGAAACTTTCAGTTTCCAGGACTGTTGACCCTGAGTTCAGGAAGAAATTATTTCCCTCATCTACTATGGTAGAACAGGATTCTAGTTAGGTGCATTATAGGGGATTTTGTACTTCCTGCTGAAGGAGCAGCCAAGGTCCAACAGAAAATACCAGGCTAGATGGACTATCAGTCTGTTTGTGTAGCAGTTCCTATATTCTTATATTCCACAGACTGGCAGAGAATACGGGGAGCTAATTGCCAAAGAAAAAAAAAGCTGGTATAGCCACAAACCTTCAGTGGGTAGGGTGAATTGAGAAAAGAAACCATAAAATATCACTCACCACCCAGAAACAGGGCCTATAACACTGACATAGCAACTTGTTCAACATCGTTCCACGAGTAATGTTTACTAAGAGATGCTGAGAACTCCATAGGCATGTTTTGCGCACCTTTTGAATAGTGACAGATCTGAGGCTGGCTACCATCCTCTGGATCTCTGCCCAAAATAATCATAAGAGGATCTTACTGGAGTCAGTCCCAGTAAGAAATCAGCAGAAATGTAACCAGGTTCCTCAACCTCCATATCCTCCACTGAAGTACCTGTTTTCCTTGGTTAAATGTTCTCATTCCTTGTTCTAATAGTTCATTTTTTCTTCCTTTAGTCTCCTCTGTGAGAGTTCCTATTCTCTGCAGGTCATATCTAGGCGCTAGCCACTCTGTTGTTCCTCTGTGATCATAAGAGTCATTTTACTCTTCCCTTTGGTCTCTTATCTCCAAATTCCCATTCTCTTAACTGTAGGTCCTATCCCAGAACCCCTCCTTTATCCCTTCTTAGCTTTCAGAGTTCCATTTTCTCTTTCATTTGAGCATCTCTCTCCAGCTCCTGTTCTCCTCACCTGAAGATCCTTATCATGGCTTTGTCTTTCCAGGACCAGCACTCGCTCCTGCAGTTCCTCCACGGTTCCCTGAAGCAGATCGTTTTCCTCCATCATGGCACTAAGGCGACATTCCAGCTCCTGCTTCCTATCGGTAAGCATCTTAATCTGAAAGGGAAAGAGAGCTCGAGTTGTGCTCCAGGCTTTGGGATTTTTCTTTTTTCCACCATGTGGTAAGAGAAAAGCAGCAGGAACCAGAGTCTGTCTGTGTCTGCACCTGTATGAGAGAGATGGTGCCTCTTTATGCAACTCAGAGCTTAGGAAGAGGCTGAAAGAAAACACCTCCCACCAGAAAACTCTGTGGAGCAGAGTGGGAGTGCAGCTCCTGAGACGCTGGAATGTGCGTTGCCAGGCAAACATAGAGGGAGGGAAGGGGAGAAAAGAAACCACTGTGTACCTTGGAATTTCCTAAGAGCTACAGTAAAACATGACCCTGCCCTACCCACCCTCCTAAGGATTAACCCAGACTATAAAATTTGCAAGAATGTGAAAAGCTAGTTACTCAGCCCAGCTTTATTACGATTCTGTTCCTGGTGTGAGCAAATGTTGGAGTTCCCAGGAAGGGAACCCTCACCCTCCTGCATTTCTACATGGCCACTTACTGGAATCCCCAGGAGAGGTAGAGGTTTGCGTGTGTGTGTTTGTGTTTCTTGCTATGCCCCTTGTGGGTGGTAGGGATTGTGTACCTTGTTCTTTGCTGTATGTTTGGTTTGATGATTTCTCACCACAATATAATTTTATGCTTTAAAAAACAGACTGATGGTTTTGTGCAACAATTACTGATATCCCCCCGACAATTACTTGGTTTAAAACAGATTCATGCCTTTCCATTGTCCAGTGTCCCTCATCACCTGTGCTTGCTGCAATGTGCCCAGTCCATTCCCTTAGCAAGAAGCTGCATATAGGATGAATCAGCACTAATAAAGGCCACTGTTTGTTTAACGAGGAAAGAGAATACATTTTCCCATCAAGCTGTCTATCCAGGTTCTTCTGCAGTGCCCACCACCATGATACCTGAGTGCTGGGGATATGTTTTGTACGCTGTCCAATGCCATCAGCTGTTCTTTAGCTATGCTCACAGATCTTTGATGATCCCAGTACTTCCTGGTCAGTTCCTACACCATCTCAGATGGCTTGGTCCAGCAACTCATGTTCCCTAGGCCTACCTGATACCCACTCTGTTAGCTGCTCCCCAGTAGTATCCCAGGTCCTTTCAGACCTCTCCAATAGCTTGAGGAATATTCACAAAGGTCTCTTCAAATCTCCTTTGCAGCTCCTTGATTAACCTGTTGGTTCTCTCCAGGTTGCCCTCCCGCCTGTTCTGGATGCACTCCTAGCCCCCATTAGCACATACCCTAGATGCCTTAAACCGTCTTGGATATTCGTCTAGCCGTTCTATGGTTGCCTTCTAGACTCTCCTCTAATCCCCTCTGCCTTACTGTTCTCTAGGTCTTCTCCAATACACCCATGTTAGTTGCTAACTGTCCTCCAGGCTGGCTCTGATATTCTTCCATCTGGCTGCCTTCCAGGCCCTATGTTTATGGTTATGTACCTAGTGTACAGATGGTGCCTGGACACAGATTAAGTAGACAGTCAGCTGTCCTGGATAAATGAGGAATGCTGTATTTGTCCAGGGGAGTCAAGTGTTTGGAAAGATGAAGGAATGTTGTGTCAATTTTGTATATCTGCATTTCTCTATTTATAGAACACCTCCTGTACATATTAGGACATTATTCTTATATGAGTAATGATTGCTGAGAAGACTCTTCCCCTACAAGCTTGACTTCAATGTAATGGAGAGAAGGGATGCAACAGAGATAAACACAGAACAAACAGAAGGACTGCATTTTACATTAGTACTTGTTATAAAACTCAGTAATGAACACCCTGTGAATAACTGTAAAAAAACCCACAACTGTCCTGCAGGCCTTGGGCCAAGGTAAGGGCGGGGGGGGGGGGAATGGGTTGAAAGCACAAGACAGGAAGGGTCTTAACAGGTGGGGCATGCATAGTGATGGTAACAGACATGCATTCAAAACTCAATCAAAGCATCTGTACTTACTTCAAGGACCTGCTGCTCCATACCAAGGGGAAGAGGACAGGAAGGGGAAAGGAAAAGAGCGGGTAGGGAGGGGAAGAGAAGCAGAAATTTAGGAAAAACTCTTCTAATCAGTTAAAAAGTAGTAGGATTGTACAATAGGGTTTCCCCCCACTGCTCCAGGTTCTTCATATTCAAATCTCCCATCCTCCCCAAATCACAGAAGGAAAAGAAAACAAACAACATACTGGCCAAGATATCCAGAGCAAAAATAAGAATAAAAGATGGCCTCATGTTTCCACACACATCTCAAATACAGGAGAGGATTTCTGCTTTCTTCTCAGCCATTCAGAACAGCACCCTCCTCAGAAGTGGAGTGTGTGTTTGGATGTGGCCTTCTGGAATGTACCCACATTTTGTCTCTAAAAGATCCCTCTCATCGTCTCCCCTGCTTTACATCTTCCTGACAGGATTATCCTTTAGACAGGGGCTAAAACAAACTGAAACAGGATGGGGCGCTTTCTGTGCACCAGTCAGGAAGGAGGAGCTGTGCTTTCCAGCTGCCTGCATACACCCCTGCCTTTAGAACATTATCCATACTCGGAGTTGAATGCCAGGGAACATCTTCCATGGAGCTCTTAGAGAGCCATGCTTCTTCCAAAACATTCTTTCATGACAGTAGCTATGCCTGTATGACAGTCACCACCTTAAAGAGAGTAAACTTAAGGGCCTTTATGTGACTAACACACTTTTGCACATGCAGTGTTGTTGTAGCTGTGTCAGTCCCAGGATATTAGAGAAACAAGGTGGGTGAGGTAATATCTTCTATTGGACCCACTTCTGTGGGTGAGCGAGACATGCCTTTGAGCTTACACAGAGCTCTTCCTCAGGTGACCTGAACATTTTGGCTCCTAAGAGACCCACCTCACTGTCTCCCCTGAAGTGGGTCCAATAAAAGGCATTACTTCACTCACCATGTCACACTTGGGTACAGTAACTCAGGCTATTTTCAAAACAGGGGACAACTCTGCTACTTATATACAGGAGTCCTGTTGGTGTGAATGAGGAGCATCAGTTAAGAGGGAAACACAGGTGGCCAACTAAATTAATTATCTCCTTCTGCCCGTTAGCTAGCATCCCTTTTTCTTGCTGGCACAAACTATCACCATTAGGCATTTGGTTTTGTTTACCTAGTTCAGAGGGGTTCATTACATAAGATTAAAATACCACTGAGTACCTTGAGAGACGGATCAAACCTTAAACCACCCTGACCAGAAGGCCACTCACCTCAGCCTGGAGACTTTCGAGTCGTACTATATGTTGACTGGTTGATGAGTTCTTCTCCCGGAAGTCCTCTCGAAGGGCATGGACCTGCATTGAGAGTTGTCTCTCCACCTCTGATGCCTACAAATAGGAGGCCACACACAATTACCCCGAAATGAGAAACATGGGCAGGAAAAAATCCAGAAAGTGGTTAGCTTCTCCCACCCAAGGTGGATTTTATAAATCTGAAGGGAAACCCCTAAATTAATGTTATTTCCCAACAAAGTCTGGAATCACCAAAAATTCTGAAAAGAGGAGGCACGCTATGAGCTGGCTAACCCCCCCATACAAAGCTACTGAAGACACTTGAGTTGCATAGAGTTATAAATCAGTGCAGAATTCATCCCACACAGCCTCCTAGAGCCACTGCAATTTAGCAAGCATCTCAAGGATGGGGACAACCAAAGAACACAGCCCACAGCTTTCCTACATTTCACTTTGCACTACTCCTACAGCATCCAGGGGCTTATGCTGAGTCTCAGCATTAGCAGAACAAATTTAACTGATTTGCATCTATTTATATATGGCACGAGGAGAGGAATAGCCTGACAGTGAGGGTAGCCAGAAGTTGATCTCTCTGGGTCAATCTTGTCTTTTCATTAAAAGATTTAAAGTGATCTCTGGCACCCCACTCTAAGCCCTAGGCCATCTCTCTGCTTGTATGGTTCTAATAATCCTTGCCTTAGATCTGTGGCCTGATAAAGGGGGAGATGCTCCAGGTGCATCTCTGAATGGGGTTTGTTATGTTCTTCCCTTTGATTTTGTCAGCAAAGACGGCTACCAGATTGGCGTGATGAGACTTGAGAATAGTTCCAGAACATTTTACCAGCCATTCCTCAGAGACTACTGCAGACTTTCAGCTATAGTAATAGCCATAGAACAGCCCTATTGCCACTCAGAAGTTAAAAACGATCCCTGAACTTGCACAGCCTACTAAAATCATAAACAAGGAACTAGAGCAAAGCCACTTTTTCCAGGTTGGGAAAAAATGGTGGTAAATCAGAAAAAGATAGTTTAATTGGTTCTCTCAGGATTTCCTGCCTCCCTGTGTGTCAAACCTAATTCAAAGAAGCCACTCCCTGGCCCCTATTAATAAGAACCATAGCACCCAAAGGTCATGCCTATATCTGTCAATAAAAAAGGCTTTGTGTGCTACTAATTGATTTTTAGCTTCCATCCTACCCTGTGCCAATATATTGTGTGTCTGGCTTCAATTGTCACTTCTGAAGGACACTACAAATCCCCCATTTTATTTGTCTTTTTTAACCATTGTTGTTACAGGTGCAGCATGTACCCACTACAACAAAAACATAGTGATATGAAAGATATCCTTTCTGAAGCAGATGCAATGTTCTCAGCATCTTGATCAGTTATCAGATTGACCCTAAACAGGGTCAATGAATTGCAGGTTTTGCATATGATTCATTAGCCTTGTAAAGATGCTTTGGAATACTTCAACATGGAACACCGTATACATATAAGACAACCATCCTCTTCAGATGAAGGGTGCTATAAAGGTCTTTTTCTGTGAGTATGACGCACCCAACTTCCACTGATGTCAAAAGGAATTGAAGAGACTAATAAGCACATTTAGTGCTACACAGCACGGGGCTTTAAAAGAGCAATATATTATGATGACATTATCTGAGGGCCAACAATAGTATTAAGCAAAGTAAACTCAAGTGGTGCATAGAGATAATTAATTCAACATTAACTGAGTCTGATTCTCCATGAATATCAGCTGACATGGTTTTGTGTCTGTGTATGCAGGTACCCACACCCAGGTTATGCAAGCACTCAGAACTCCAGGACCAACAGTGTCTCAGAAGATATGCTTAGGACTTGATGTTGCAGAGCCTAGTCCAGCTGTAGGATGGTGAAATATACAGACAAATAACCTGGTACTAATACAGAGAAGAAGAAATAATGCAGCAAAAAGTAATTCAGCTAAGAGAGAAAGAGCTTGTTGCAATACACCCAGCTGGCTTGGGTAGACCCATTAGAGACCTCAGAAGTCCACACGTTTTAATTACCTTTACATCATGAACTTGTAAAAATCTGAAATGCAATCAAAAATGTTTTGGCATGTGTCCCTTCGCCATGTTGTTTCCTAGAAAATGATGTTTGATTTCCAGCAAGTGATTTTTGTTAGCAAGAAACAAATCTCTGTGCCATTCAGCTATGCAGATGTCATCACAACCAGGATCTTTTATAACTTATTATTATTTTTAAAAATTTAATATGGAATATTATTTGATGAGTGATGGTTTAGCCTGAAATCTACATGGAAAATGGCAAAGTTTTTTGTTTTTCTCAAAACAGAAGACTAGTTGTCTTGCTGGAAGACCTGATAGATGAAGTGTTCTGCTTTAGCAGATCATTATGATTGAAGTGGGGTTGTGGTGGACTCAATTTTACAGTTCAAGGAAGGAGGTGAGAAACGTGATTCATGGGATTGTGTGATTTCAGTGGCTACAATTTAAAGGGGAGTTTGGTTTAGTTCTTGGCCCTAGTATTCATTCATATAGGTTTAAAAACAACAGATGCAATTACAACAAAATACAACACAGCAGTACTTGCTAGTGTGCTCTTGTGTATGCCCTTTTTAATAGTAATGATGGATTTTTTTTCTGTGCCACTAAACACTACAACACTGGAGAATGGATGGGTTAGGAAATCAGTAATAAGGGGGAGGCTAGGGGAATTTGAAAACAAAAAGTGTTTTGATTTTCCCAGGCCTTTCACCTTTCCTTTGGACACTACAAAACATCCATAATTCTTTGTAAAGGTGACAGACATGCAAGGACCAGTTTGCAAGGCAAATCTCTGCATTTTTTAAACTGAACTTTAAGAAACCAGATGCAAAGCAGCAGCCTTCATCTTGTCCACTGAGCATTGCTATTTGGATAATTTCCTGGGTAGGCCCAAATTTATTACCATAGGTTAATTTGTCTTCCAGGATTGCGAACTTTACAGCAGGCACACAAGTGGAGTATAAACTGACACAAGAAGATTTGAGAAAAACTATTATCTCCGTATGGAATGTTTTCTGATTAGTTAAATGAAAACAATGTCTTAACAAATGACTGTATGCACATCACAGGAGGTGTCTGAAGTAGGGTGACCAGTTGTCCAGTTTTCGACCAGAACACCTGGTCGAAAAGGGACCCTGGCGGCTCCAGTCAGCACCGAAGTCCGGTTGGTGATGCTGCCCAGCAAAGGCAGGCTAGTCCCTACCTGTTCTGACACTGTGCTGCGCCCCGGAAGCAGCCAGCAGGTCCAGCTCCTAAGCAGGGGGGCCATGGGGCTCTGTGCGCTGCCCTCACCCTGAGCACAGGTTCCACACTGATGGCCAAAGGGAGCTGGGGGGGGGCAGTGCCTGTGGAGGAGATCAGCATGCAGAACTGCCTGCGTGCCTCTGCCTAGGAGCCGGACCTGCTGGCTGCTTCTGGGGCGCAGTGCGGTCCGTGGTGCCAGGAGAGGCAGGAAGCCTGCCTTAGCGCCCCTGCTGCGCCACTGACCAGGAGCCACTGCGTCCGCAGGTAAACCCGCGCTCCAACTCCCTGCCCCAGCCCAGTGAAAGTGAGTGAGGGTGGGGGAGAGTGAGCCACTGAAGGAGGGGGAATGTAGTGAGTGGGAGATTGGGCCTCGGGGAAGGGGGTGGGGCCTCAGGGAAGGGACTGGACTAGAGTGTTCAGTTTTGTGCGATCAGAAAGTTGGCAACCCTAGTCTGAAGCCCAGCCTTCCTGTTGTACTTAGGTTTAAATGGAAAAGGAAATAAATCAAGCATTCAGCTTAGCTTAAGAGGAAAAAATTATGCATTAAAAAGGGCCCAAATCCTTCTATTGAAATCAATACCCCCATTCTGGACCTACAATAGGTTGACATTAAAAGTCCAGATAGAGGACAAAGATATGATAAGAAACAAAACATTATATGCTTGGAGGACATCCAAAACTAATTAGTGCACAGTGTTGCATGTTTGGCTTTTGTTCTGCATGCATATGTTCCACTCCTGAAAGAAATGCAGAAAATGGGAAACAGTTCTGCAGTGTGAATCACAGAATGGAGTTTTGCTCTAAGACTCTAGTTGCTCCCAATCTATTAAAATGAAAATCAAACATAGGGCTCAATGGCAGCAAACTGATTCCTGGTTATTAGAAAGGACTAAGACTCTACTACTGTTATACTTTATCTATATTAAAGATTATTTTAATTGTCTTTACAGCATTGTCAGTCTTCATATGTGACCTTGCGCAAGTCATTTAATTTCTCCACGCCTCAGTAACTCCATCTGTAAAATAGGAATGGGTACAACCAACCTCACAGGAGGGTTGAGAGGCTTAATTCATTAAAGGTCAGGTCTAGTTTCACTGAAGTCAATGGGAGCTGATTTCAATGGGACCAGAATTTGGCACCAATTGTTTGTAAAGAGCTTTGGGATCCTTAGATAGAAAGTTTATTATATCTCACTGCAAGGATGTCAAAGATATATCCCAAATTTCCTCAGTTTTATCATCTGGCCTTGACTTTAAATGAAATACCTGAATGATATACACCAAGTCAACAGAGGTCAAGGTAATTGTTAAAAGATCAGTGTGCAGTGTTTTGTATTGTGGAAAAGTGAGCCTGTGTCTAACAAGAAAGGCAAATCTGTACCTTTCCAAGGAACGAGAAATCAGGGAAAGGAGACTATCATAAACCTAGTATTTCAAACTCCAGGATACGTGGAATTTTAACATTAAAGCTTCTACAAATAACTACTGTTTCCCCAAACAGGGGTATGCTTTGAATTCTTAATATGGACTGTGGCAAAAATCAGCCTGTATGTGGCCTCTCTGGTGTAAAATCCAAAAGTCAAAGACATTCCTTATAGCAGAACCAAAAATAAATCATGAGCATAGACCAAAAGATACTCTAATGGAAATACACAACATTTGAACTCCTTTTTAGGGTATCTCTATAAATACCCTAAATTTAGATAAATAGATAGATATCTCTACTGCAATAAAAAAACCTCATGGCAGTGAGTCTCAGAGCCCAGGTCAAGCAACTCAGTCTAGCGGGGCTTAGGCTGTGGGGCTCAAAACAGCAGTGTAGATATTTGGGCTGGAGCCTGGGCTCTGAGACCCTCCTGCAAGGTTTCAGAGCCTGGGGCTCCAGCCCAAGCCTGAACATCTACACTGCTATTTTTAGCCCCAGAGCCTGAGTCCTGTGAGCCCAAAAGCTGTGCTGTGGGTCTTTTATTGCTGTGTTGATGTACCCTAGTGAATAGCTGAGGACACAGGAACTTCCAAATATCTTCAAAAGTATTTATTTTTAAATGAGGAATAGATATCAGTGTGGGCACAAACATGAAATACTTCTTCAGAAAGAGAGAGGTTCCAAGCTCCTAGCTGGCAATTGGAACCCAGGGGAATCCAGCCTCTATTCTCAAAGTCAGTTCTGAAGGAAGTATCTTAGGCTGAAGTCTATCTGAGAGACTGGCCATCCAGGTTCAAAAATATGACTTCTATCCTCTCTCTTAAAATGTGCCTATGCCTAAAAGTGGGTCACAATGAAAGGCCCAAAATGCGGGACTGCTGGAAGCTTAAAATGATTTGACATCCATTTCTTTAACATAAATAATAAAAGGGAGAACACACCAGAGTTATTTGGGGCACATTTAATGTGTGACAACCAAGGCAGAGTTGTGAAGGATGGGAAATGAATTCTAACATTTTCACCCTTAAAGTGCAGAGATGCAATTTCTACGTTTAAGGTAAACGCTATTCTAGATCTTAACATGCATTAATCAGAAAACAAAAGGAAAGCCATTAGATGGCCCAAGCTTTCAAAAGCATTTTTACACAATTTTTAAATTTGTGTCTGCAAACAGACTGTTGACCTCTATCTATCTGAACTGCAGGTGCTAATATGTCTGTGCTTGCAAACCGAATAGGTGGATGTCAAAAGTATATTATTTTCACCTGTGAATAGCTGTGTGCCAAGAAGTGCAAACACAAATTCAGAGGCTGTTTTAGATAACTTAGCCCATAACCTTTAAGAAACTGACTGGCAAGTAAAATCTGAAAAAGCTCCTCCTCACCCCACCCCCAACTGAAGAGAGAACAGTTTCTAAAACAGAAAAGGGAAGGAAGAAAATAACTTTTTCTTAGTTTGCAGAACAAATCAGTATATCTAAACAAAGGATCAGGAAGAAATTTTCCCCCAAGCCAAACTGTGGTATGACCTTGGTTTTATTTTCCCCTCTTCTGCAGTATGTGGTGCAGGTCACATACCAGGATTATCTGGGTATATCTCACTTAATCAATTCCCTGCCTTTGTAGAGGCCTCAGGCATTGGTGCATGTCGGTCCCTCCTGTTCTCTGCCTGTGGCACATAATAGTTTAGTCTCCTGTGGGCTGTAATACCTGGGTCTAATTTTGTTTATTGGGTTTAGCGTGGTGCAGGTACTGGCTGGTGCTGGTGGCTTGTGCTATACAGGAGGTCATACTTGAAGATCTGATGGTCCCTTCCGGCTTTAAACTCTACATATGACTCTCTGAGACAAATTTAAATCGGATCTAAGGGTTACAAAGCCAACCATCCATTAGGCTCAATTTCTGTCCTGTCATTCACATCACAGTTTAGTTCTAGAATAAAATGTTCAGCTGTCACTCATGCTGATTTTGTTAGCTTCTCAAGTGTTTTTTCTCAAACCTTGCAGCCCCAGAGCTGATGAAATTTTCCTTGGACTTGAGCACAAACTGTTGGTGGACAGTGAACAAAGCCTCCACCCCAATCACTGTAAAAGTTCACTTTAGCAGCAGGAGTTTCATTTTAATTCACACAATAAAACAAATTTTTGGCTGCATACATAACAAGCTGTGGTCATAAGCTTAAAATTAACACTTGGGCACAGGGAATCCAGCTTGGGACTATGTACTCAATACATATACAATCTCCTTTTTGGGCTAACAGGGAATCTCTGCCCCCTGACAGTCACAGGAGGACAGACTGTTTTTGTAGGCCAGCCACTAAAAATCCTATAAACAGCTCTGATTCCATCACACGGAGAGTGCAGTAGTAGACACACCAGTACAGTACAGTTATAGGTTCACATTAAAAAAACCCAACACCCCAAACTGTCCCTCCTTTGAAGGAAAGCATCATCATGCTCTCTAACTGTGCCTGTGCTGGGGGACAAGCCTTTGCCTGCTAGCAATACTCCCTGCTCAGTCAGTGTCCTTTATTCTCCCAACAACCCAAAACATTGCTGACCTTAGAACTGGGCTGTTAGACATCCAGATGAAAAGCTTTTAGATGTCTGTTAGGTCTGTCTCCTCCATACAGGTAACCTAGCTTCCAAATACTTTCCCTTCTATATTTTCATCAGCCTCCAGACACAATCCTAAATTGTTGTTCTCCTTCATGATAGCAAAAGAATGGTCTGTCTGTTTTAGATAGTAAGCTCCTTGGGGCAGGGACTATGATGTCTCTGGTTTTGGTTGGTTGGTTTGTTTTTTAAATGCTTAACTCTCAAAGTGAGTGCATTTTGGAGATCCTGGAGGCTACACCATCACGTCTTTTCCTTTATCCTCCCCACTCAGCCTCCTTTCTATGTCATCTCCTGCTGTGCTTGACTTGACTTAGTGCTGAATACTGCAAACATTTTACACAGGTGCATAGTCCCACTGATGAACATGTTTACAGGATCAGGCTCTTGGACTGTAAGCTCTTCAGGGCAGGGACGTGGCCTTTGTTTTTTGAAGGGCCATGCATCTCTATAACGTCATTTAAGTCATAAACAAAACAATAATAGCAGCAATAAACTCTAATTGGGGCTAAAGCTGCTGCATTTGACTGCATTAGGTTACTCTATAATGAAGACTCTCTTAATAGCTACTTATACAACTTAGGGTACACCTACACAGCAAAAAAGACCTGCAGCATCAAGTCCTGGGTGAACTGACTTGGGCTTGTGCACCAGAGCTAAAAATAGCAGTGTAGACATTTGGGTTTGGGCTGGAGACCTGGCTCTGAAACCCGGTGAAGAGGGAAGGGTCTCAGAGTCTGGGCTCCAGCCAAGCCTGAATATCTGCACTGATATTTTTAGCCCTGCAGCAAGAGCCCTGCAAGCCCAAGTCAGCTGACACGGGCTCTGAGATTCACTGCTGTGGATTTTTGTGTATGTGCTATGTAGACATAACCTTTGAGTCTAATGGGCCAGATTTTCAAAAGTGCTCAGCACCCAGGATTGGGGATGCTAAGTGCTGAGCACTTTTGAAAATCTGGTTGCTTATTTTGATGCCAATGTGAGAGGAGTTGGGTGAGGAACTGTTTTGAGAATCTGGCCTTAGTGTTGCTATGACTGGCTTGAGCTCATCAGGTTTTTAGTCAATTTTCTTGAGAAGCAATTGCATAAATTCTTCAAAAGATGTGGGAGGCTGGAGGCAAGAGCATGGAACCTTTTTTTGGAAGCTTGTCCTCCCTCAGTGGGATTTTAAACAGAGTTTCTTAGAGCAATTATTTTTAAAGATCAGCTTTCAGCATATTTTCCTATGCTCCTGCTCTCAAGCTATGTCCTACAAAAATATGTGCTTGGAAAAAACAAAAATAAAAGAAGTAAATTAACAGAAAGGACAATTTGTATGAAAAATAAAAGAACAAAGCTTATTTTAAAGGCTCACCATCCCACAGTGTTTTTACTCACAGTCTGAAATCATACACACGTTTCAGCATATGTGATCACGGCTTGAAAAGAGGTTTTTACTCATTTTTTCGATATAGGTTAGAGGTTGTTGGGCACCAAATTCAGGACATCCCTTCATATGCTACATGGGTGGTCACCTGTGCTGGAACAAGCCACTTTCGGGTCACATAAAAATAATTTAATAGATGAAGTTTTTGTTGGAGGGGTGGGGAGGGAAATAAAATTCCGGCAGGAGAAAAGAAAGAGCTACTAAGGTGGTGTCACTACCAAAGGTTGTGGAGAGCGTAACTACATGTGTAAATCAGAATGCACTGAAAGTATATTGTAGGCACAGACATTTTTGTGCCTAGCTTTGTACTCTGAGTTTGGGGCACCAATGTCCTAATTAGATTTATGACTGCAGCCACAGTTTTGAAAATGTAGGTCAGGCTCTGTTATTGTTTAATGTAAAAACCTCCCCCGAATGGTTCAGTAGGAGCAGAGATCTGCTCTAGAAGGATAAATGTAATTGTTTTTGAACTGTTTTAGAAGCACTAAATTTGCTGCTTCTTGACAACACTGAGCTCGGACATATTGAGTGTTTTCAGTAGTCATAGACCAAACAGGTTCAGTTTGGAGTGGGTGAAAGAGGCACAAATGCTCAAAGCAGCACACTGCACTCTAGCTTTCTGTGTACTTACCAGCAGTGAAGTCATTCCTACCAAGTCAATTGGGTAGAGAGGAATCTGAGGACATTGTCCAGATCTCAGATTCAAAATATTATCAACCCAAGCACAGTGGGGATTATACAAAGGTGTCTCTGTTTTATGTCACCCTATTTGCCCACTTCAAAAAGGATGCTCTCCATCCCTATACTGCTACTAACATATTGTCCTTTCCCAGCAGATGGAGATCTGATAGCATTCGCCAGTCCCTGACGAAGACAGCTTCCTGGCACAGCTGGCAAGATCAGACTGAGGAATATGATTTATATTCCTCAAGCACCACCTACTTGGACTCTTTGTCCTGGGTGGGGACCTGAAGTGGCTCAGTCCTATTGCTCTTTAGGGCATGCTGTAAGGTTCCTCATTCCGTGGTGGCTTTTGGGGAATAGGATGTTGCTGAAGGGGCATGGGGTATTTATAGGGAGTATGGGGCATTTTTCTTATTTATTCCTTTGCTGCAAGGTTTAACCATTTGCTGTTGTAGTAGATAGAGGAGGCTGCTGATGATATTATCTTTGTTTAATTGTGCTTTTAAATAATTGTCAAGGCTGCCTGGAGCTTAGGATAGGCGCCTCATGTGTCTGTTTCTACAAATCTAATTAAATAAAAAGAAATACTTTAAGAGGACAACAACTGAAATGAGAGCTGAATAAAACAGACAAAGTAATTGTGTGGCTGAGTCAGCTCCTCTTAACTAGTAGCAGGGAGATTTCATGCTCACATACAGTTAGAATCAGATTTATTTTTGGAAAGTTTTTTTTTTAATTCTGGCAATTTGCATTTCCTTTGTCTCCTTTTCCATGGAAGTTCGTTTATTGTTACTATTTTTATTTAAATGGAGAAACAAGACTAACCTCATAGGGGAAAGCATGCAGATTATTGCACATTTTGAGAGCACACTGATCTAGTACACTAATTCTTAAGAAACTACAATAGGCTTTTCAACTGGGATCTGACATAGCAATGCTGCATTTAAATTAACATTTTTCTTTTCCTCTCATACTGTATATCTCCTGTTAGTGAAAAGCAAGATTAATGTGATCAATGTCAGAAGAGAAAACTTTATTCTGCATTCCAGGCTGGGATGTGGCTGATATTTCTCTTGTACATGCATGAGTTTTTGGTAGGAAGAATAGGTGTATCATAGCACTGCGTGCCCAAATATGGGGCTGAATGCATCGAAGATGGTGCAGCTGACACTTTCTTCCAGCCCTTCAGCATGCTGGTTACAACAATATAGGCCTAAGCTACACTAACAATTCTAAAAGCACCAATGCGTAGCTGTTTGACACAGTTAGGTACATCCATGTTCTAGCACAGCTGATTTTTGGAGTGTGAACGGGACAACAGCCTTATAGAACCATGTTAGGAAATAGAATTACAGCTCCCTTACACTCAGACTCAGCCTCTTTTATCCCTACTCACATGTCCCACTTATCAATATGCTGCTTACATGCCAGCCCCCTTTTTCTGGCCCACTGACTGGACAGTTTTTCTGGCCTGGGGCAAACCTGGAGTCCTCTCCCTCACTAGCTCAGAAATTTGCTCTTGGGGGAGATTTAAATGTGCATAGGCTTCCCTTACCATGGCCATCCAGGCATATTTGTGTAATGTGTGGCTATGTATAACCTTGCTACCTAAGGTTAGGCTTATTTTTAACAAACCATATTACTCCATAGAAAACTGGAGTAAATAATAGGTCTCAGTGTATAGACTCTCTGTTGAACTTCTTCATGGGTTCAATCTGTATTTTCAAATCTTTGTCTGGTTTCAGTTGCTTTAACTCTTTTCTATGTTCCCTCAGACATTTTGGTTTCTCCTCTCTGTTCTTCCCTCCTTTTTTTTTTTTTTTTTTTTGCCTTCCTCCCTGTTTAGTTCTTTTCTATCCCTATCCCCTCAGATAATCCTCTCTCTGATCACCTAGTTTGTCACAGGAACTTCAGGTGCCATCATTCCTTCTGTTTTCATTCTCTCTTTAATTTTAAAGGAACAGCACCAACCAACACCACTTTTTTGGGCCCAGTACAACCAAGCTGCATTCAGTGCAGGACCTGAGGTGGAGGTAGAAAGGTAGCTCTATGCCCCTTTCGCATTTCCTGGGAAAGCCAGCCCTGGTTTGGCCCCTAGTGAAAGTTTCAGAGATGCTTTAGCTTACATTGCCATTAATGACAGAGGATTGCTTACACACAGCATGCTCCAGTCACGCCCCCTATGACATGGGCATGGTAGTGGCAGACAGACGGCTACACAACAACACTCAAGGATTCCCGGGTAAGACCCTAACCATGGTAGCTTTCCAGTCCTTTTGTGCCACCAGACCGGTGGAAAGTGTCTGCATGGGGGTCAAGTATATGGCCTATTTTGTTTATCTAGGTTTTTACATGACACTCATCATCTTGGGAGCTGAGGAGCAAGAGAAGGGAAAGGAATATTAGACGTACTATAGTTCTTTATAGGAAGATAGATACTGACTAGACAGACCATGGGTCTGATTTGGTATGGGAATTCCTATCTCCAACATTGGCCAATACCATATACTTGAAAGGAAGGTGCAAGAAATCCTGCAACAGGCAATTATGGTATTACTTGCTGTGATGGGGTGCCTACTGCACACAGGTGGTGAAAGAGTTAATATGGGCTAGAGAGGCTAATTAACTCACTTGGTTGCACCTGGAGGGTGGGCCAGACCTAATTAATGATGAAACAGAGCTGCTGAGAAGCTGGGTGGTTACTATAAAGACAGGAAATGTGGCATAGATAGGGGTAGTAGGGAGAAACTTTAAAGTCAGTCCTCTGGTAGGGAATAGGAAAGCTCTTGCAGGGTGAGGAGACAGGCATGGTAGGTAGAAGTCAAGGGAGGTGGCAGCAAGGAGTCTGCTGGAGTGAACCTAGACTGCCTGTGCTAGGGTCCCTGAGCTGGAATCTAGTGTTGTAACTGGGCCTGGGTTCCTACCAGCAAGTACTGTGGTGGTGTGAGCCCCCTGAGAAGGGGCTATGGACTACTGGAAGCTCTAAGAAAAGCATATACAGACCACTGGGTCCAGAACAGAGGGTGGCAGACCGGATGGAGAAATTAGACATTTGTTTTTGTTGAACTTTTAGATATCCCTGGACTAAATGTGACCTGGCTGGAGAGCTGAGTCATGAGAGGAAGCAGACCAATGCAGGACCAGAGTGAGTGTTGGTTGAGGGTGCCAAACAGGAAAGAGTTGATATGCTCAGCTGTGAGGGGTATACAAGCAGTGAGTTCCTCCTTCTATACTTCCCCACAGAGACAGTTTCTAAGCTGGATCAGTTAGAGGCTGGTTTATGCCCTTAGACATGAGGGCTTACATCCTTTCCTAAGTACTGAAGAAAAAAATATTTCTTATTGTAACTTTGGACATTTGAATCATCAGTATAAAAGTCCAATTCTTTTTAGAATCCTGGTAAACTCTGGCCCTCAAAGATATCTTGGTGACAATGAGTTCTATAGGCCAACTGTGCATTGTGTAAAAAAGTAATTCCTTTTTATTAGTTTTAACTTTAGTGCCTCATTGTCATTGGTGGTCTCCTTTTCCCTGTATACGGAAGTGTGTGTAGTCCCACCAGGGCAGGTGTGTAAGAGTGTCTCACATTGAAGGGGTCTGTGGGAGAAACCTCTCACTCCTCCTTCAGCTATAGACCTTTGTACCCATGAAGACCACAGCTTTCTTTCCTTTCTCCTGCTCCACCCATAGTGGATCGCTAAGAAGTTAGAACATTGTGTCTGGTCTCAGGGTCAAGATGGGTGATGACAGAATAAAATCACCCTGATAGTAAAGTGTGCATACAACAGCACTTTACATTTGCAAAGTGTTGTCCTACTTTAATTCTCTCTCACCTGGGAGGCTGACTAGATGTTATGGCCACTTTACAGAGTAGAGAAACAGCAGAGAGGTAAAAGGACCATGAGACTTTATTGGAGAGGGCAGCATTACAAGATTTTCCACCCACCCACCCCCTTTCCCTGGAGTGTTCCAGCAGGTCACTCTAGGGCAGTAGTAGGAGACAGCAAGCAGGTGGCTGGGATTAGTTAGGCTATTCCTAGAAGATGATTTCATTTCCATGACGGCCTGGGGTCCAGGCAATGAATCCCAGCAAAGTCTAAGGCTGTCTGCAGCAACTCTACCAAAATCAGAACATGAATAGCAAATTGCTACTCTTGTGCGTAGACTTAACATTTAAACCACTAAATGCAGGAAGTGCCAGAGAGGTCCTTCACTGTGAATGAAGGACCTTCCAATATATGTTTCTTGGATATGGTTAAACTGAACACCCCAGAAATATAGTTCAACCATAGAACAAACAAAAACTTCATTGGTTCCTGTTGTTGCAATAAAGCCATCCCCTGCCCAGGGACAATTCAGAAATGCACTCCTCTATTGTCAAGCATACTAAGTATGTCCAGAAAAGGTGGACAAAGACACAAATGCCATTCAGAAAGATACACATGTCTGGTGGAGTTGAGCATCCCACAGTTATCTTGAGGGATGTCCCAGAAACGTGCTTCTCCAATATGGGACATAATATTGGAAGGTCACTTTGTTCCATTATTCTAAAATGGTTTGAAACACAAAGCACCAAATAGCAGCAACAGATAATGGTTTAAAGAGCCTCTCACTTCTAGGTCAGATCAAATGGTCACCAACAATAAAAAGTAATTGTTGTCTGGCTGTTTGATGCCCTATATGAAAACAGTGTGGTGATTTCAGTCCAGTGGCCAAGTGTTCTCATGTTTCTAACATAAATTGTCCAACACTGTTGGTAATGTCAGCAGAGAGAGACTGATTAGGCTACAGAAACTGAACCACATACTCTCAGCCTTAAAGCAGGTCCATTCAGGTCAGGATTTATGAATGTTGGTAAAACAGTGTGGGAGGAGGAAGGGAAACTTGCGCTGCTACTGCCCATTCCATTAGTAAACAGAGGATAGCCATTTCCAGCAATGTCAAACAAAGCTACACAGGAACTCTTAAACTGGTGCTTAAATTATGAAGACACTTTTTTAACATTGCCAAGGGAAAGTATTTTTGATGAAACAAAGGTGTTCTTTCACTTGTCCTTGTTCAAAGAGTTTGTAGTCATGTCAAACTACAGTGACTATCTCCAAGCTGAGACATTACAAATGAAGACACAAATAACACTTAACAAAAGGGGAATAGATTGTGAAGAGGAGACAAGTAGTTTAAATACTTGTGCACCACAAGCCATGTCTGCTGTCACATTATTGTATTTAATAAAGGCTGAGATGCCTATATAATATTTTAATTCTTGGTTTGCTTACCAAGCTGTTTTTCCAGTAAGAAAAATTCAAGAGCTTCATATCTTAGGAATGTGAACCTGCAGTATGTATACTGGAGGTATGTGGAAAGCATACTGTGGGCTGAATTCACTGGTCTGCTAAAGTCACTTTGCTCTGCTTATCATGCATCTCAAAGTGGCCTTGAAACTGGCTGGTCATAGCCAATGAAGAAATCCTCCTATGCAGAGGAACTCTCTGCTGGTGCAAAGCTGGCAGAGGCAGTTCTGTCATCTTCTGTGCCAGTCAGTCCCCTCCTTGGTGTAAGGGAAAGGACAGGGCACATCAAGAAGGGGTTTTTGTGGAGTGGAACTCTTCTATGCCTGATCTTCCATTGGTGTAAGGTCCCTGAAGGACTTTACACAAATAGTATCAGCTAAGGCTGCTCCTGTGTGCATATTACCAAGGAGTGATCCAAACCCAGCCTGAACAGTATTCAGAAATTAACAGGTTAAGGAGGGAGAGGCGGAGAAGGGCAGCATAGGTTCATTAAGCCCTTGTTGTGGGGATGTGGAACTTCCCAGCATGATATCCATTGGCACCAAGGGACTAAGGAGATAAAGATATTAAAGTCCAACTTTTCAGCACAAGCCTTTTGTCAAGTGCTGATTCAAAATACACCTTTACCCGTCAAGCTGTGAGGCATTAAGTATATCCACACACTTTGAGCCTGTTAACTGGGAGGGCAGGTGCAAACCCTAGTTTTTGGAAACAGAATACTGGCTTTCCCCTCTTTCATCAAGTTTACAGAGGAGCTTTGGAATTGGTGGTAGTAATAATCTCACTGCAGCACTTTTTAACATAACCTGGTGCAGCGAGGAGATGTGGCCTCCCGCCCTGTCAGAAGGGGAAAGACCAGAGATCGCCCCCTGGTGGGCAGAACCAGGCCACCTGCAGCCGCCCCTGCTGCAAGCAGAGGGGTGGGACAGGAAGCTGGACTATAAAAGGCCAGCCGCCTAGCTCAGTAAGGAGAGGGTTGTTAGAGGAGCAGGATCTCTCTTCCTTGCTGCTGGGGCCTGGAGCTGAAGGAGATGGCTGCCCAACTAGAGGAGTTACCTGAATTGCCGGAGACCAGCAACACAGATGAACCATCCTAAAACTGAATACCCCAGAACTGCCGGGGCTGCCATTGGCTGTTTACCCCAGAGAGACCAAAGATGACCCTGGAACCCAGGTGCCCCAAAGGGTAGGAAAAAAGAAAAGGAGTACTAGTGGCACCTTAGAGACTAACCAATTTATTTGAGCATAAGCTTTCGTGAGCTACAGCTCACTTCATCAGATATCCGATGAAGTGAGCTGTAGCTCACGAAAGCTTATGCTCAAATAAATTGGTTAGTCTCTAAGGTGCCACTAGTACTCCTTAGTCTGTATTTGCAAAAAGAAAAACACGGCTGCTACTCTGAAAAGGGTAGGAAGGAGTCCAGGGACGCTGAACAGGGTTTGGCTGTAATTATTGTGAACTGGCCACAGTGTTGTGGGTGGATCCCTGCTGATCTAGTGGTGAACAACCCTGCCACTAACAGGGCCCTGGGCTGGGACGCAGTGGAGAGGGAGGGCCTGCATCCCCCTACCCTGGGCAGCCCACCTGTGGAGGGTGGCCACCTTGCCACTCGGAGGCCTGAATTGATCTGGCACCTGCTGGAGCTAAGGCACCAGGAGCATTTGCTGTTGCTCCCAGTTGAGAGCTAATTCCTCACCCTGACCTGCTGGGCTGTTTCACATGGACTCAACCTGAGCTATAAACTGTGAATTGCCCTG